>NC_046665.1:86724991-86788059 GCF_010883055.1 Belonocnema kinseyi
CCAAGGAGATTATGTTGAAAAATAAAAAAAAATTTACCCAAAAAAAATTGTTTTTATACTTCATTCTAAGGACTTATTGAACTACCCTCGTAGCACACATTTAAGACTGAGAACCGTACGCTTGCATAGCTACACGTGTGGTTGAATTTCATTCGGCTAGGTTATGTTAGGTCAGGTTTTCTTAGGTTAGGATAGGTTAAACCTCTATGTAGGTTAAGCCGTAGCTGAATGAAACGGTAACGCAAACACAACGGGACAACACAATCAGTTTAATTGTGTTTCGTGAGGTTAGGTTAGGCTAGGTTAGATTTATTTCTAGGTTAGGCTCGAGTTGACCCATTCGATGTAGTACACATTTGCTACTGTGAAAATATGCTTCCAGAGCTTTACGTGTAGTTCAATAAATTTCTGTAAATTCAGGTTAGGTGCGGTCAGGTTCTGTTGGGTAAAGTTATGTTAAATAAGTTAATATCAGGCTAGGGTTGATCCTTCACAGTTGTCGACATGTTTTTGAAGTGAAAATTTGCATCACTGGCATTATTTTGAAATTGATTTGCCTCAGTGCATGATTTTTCGTCATTTTTGGAGG
Organism: Belonocnema kinseyi; assembly: GCF_010883055.1. Classification (NCBI taxonomy): domain Eukaryota; kingdom Metazoa; phylum Arthropoda; class Insecta; order Hymenoptera; family Cynipidae; genus Belonocnema; species Belonocnema kinseyi. The sequence goes on from NC_046665.1 coordinate 86,725,581, forward strand.
TTATGGTTCAACCATGACGTGATGGGTGATTTTTGATACCGAATTTGAAGTCAGCGCCCCAAAATCCATAGGAATACGTTTGTCTTGTTACCAGATCCGCACACTTATTTTTTTTGCGTGACTATTATTTTTCAAAGTTTTCCAACTATTTAATATGATAATTCGAAGGTATTTTAAAGAATTTTAAATAGTTTAGAGTAATTCTCAAAATCCCAAGGAATTTTCAAGAGCTTTACAATTTTTCAAGGAATTCTATAGGATTTCAAAGAGTTCCAAATAATTCAAGGTATTTTGAAAAATTGTACTCAATTTTAAGTCATTTAAAAAGATTTAAAGGAATTTTCGATTGATTTCAATAATCTAAAGGAGTTTAAAGAGTTTTTAACATTTTACGCTATTTTCTAAAATTCCATGGAATTTTTAAGAACGTTCAAAAATTTAAAAAGGATTTCAAAGATTTCAGGTTAATTCTTACAGTTTGAACTTTTTTTTTAATAGCGTAAAAATGTGTTAAGGTATTTGAAAAGCTTTTAAGATATTTTTATAAATTTTCAAGCATTTCAGAAAATACCAGATTTCATACATATAATTTCACCAAATATTATATTTTAATGGATTTTAAAGAATTTATCTACAAGAAATAAGGGATCCAATGAACTTTTTCATTGATTTCAGTAATTTAGTGGGATTTTAGAGAATTTGAAATATTTTAGGGAAACAAATTTCAGGAAGTTTTAAAAGATTTTAAAGGATTTGAAATGTTTGAAATTTAAAAACATTTCAAGTAATTTTTAATAAATTTCTATCATTTAATAAGATTTTGAAGGATTTTAATTATTTTATAGTACTAAAAATATTCCGAGGTATTTTTAATAGATTTCAATAATTTCAAAATATTTAAGTAATTTAATGGTATTTTAAAGGATTTTGAATATTTTAAAGACCCTTAAAAGACTCCAAGTCATATTTAAAAAATTTTAAGGCTTTTTTCACTGGTTTAAACAAGGTATTTTTTAACATTTTAAATAATGTAGGGTATCTTAAAAGATTCCAATGAATTTTTCAATCCATTTTAGTAATTTAGTAGGATTTCAAAGAATGTTGAAAGATTCCAAATCGTTTTTAACAGATTTCAATAATTTAAAAATATTTTAGTAATTTAATGGGATTTCAAAGGATTTAAAATATTTTATGGTAGTTAAGAAGATTCCAAGAAATTTTTAATAGATATTAATAATTTAAAAGTATTTCAAAGGATTTGAAATACTTTGAGGTATTTTGAAAGATTTCATGCGGTTGAAAATAACTTCTTACTTTGGAAGATATATAATTACTTAACAGCACCTATACGTTTTTAAGAAATTTAAGGATTATTTAAGAGTATTTAAGGGATCTTAAAAACCTATGAACGTATTTTGATAAACTTTTCAGGCTTTCATGAAATTCAGAAAAATTCATAGAATTTCACGTCATTTTATAATATTTGAATGCATCTCAAAGAATTTATTTAATTTATTCAATTTATTCACCGAAATGTTATGAAATTCTTATTTCCTTGCAATTAATTTAAATTTATTTGGTCTTGAGCTCTAATTTAATCCGTTTTATTCAATTAAAATTTTAGGAATTCAAGAATTTTTTTATGTTTTTCAATTTTTTCCAATCTACTTGATTTTTTTAATTCACCTGAAATTTTCAGGAATTTTATCGAAATCTTCCGATTTTCCTTAAATTCACTCTAATTTGACTGAAATCAATATATTTTTTTGGGTATTTAAAAATGTATTCCTGTCCATTTTAATTCTTATGAATTTAACTTGATTTTTTTAAAAGCCTTCTGAACGGAATTCCTTTGAATTCAAAAGAACATTAGTCATATGATTAATTAACATTACTCACTTTTAATGACGTTTTGTGTATAAGTAGCACATCTTTCTAATTTTTTTCCAAGTAAATTAGGCAGGCAGCCATGAGAATAAGAAATTAAAAAATTTATAAATGTAAATTTAAAATTGTTTTGTTCTATTTATATTATATAATAAAAATGTTACAAAATTAGAATTGTGTTCTTTTTAAATATTAATGGTTAGGGAAAATGAACACTTTTAGTCTTTTTTTATTACTCCATTGATCAAGATTTGTTTGCTTTGATGTTCGGAATGTTTTCCTAGTCAGATTTCGAATCAGTTTTTAAAAAAGAGTGTTCAGTACCGACATCAACACCTACATTACAGAAGTCACGTCTACACTGTCATTGACCTGCACGCCTGTCGACGCCTCTTGACGTGTAGAGAAAAATTGTATCTACAACAAGAGTCTAAAAATACGTATTGACAGTCTATTACAAGAATTAGAGTCCGTCCAATTTTTTTACCAAATCCCCTTTTTCCCTCTTAAATTTTAAAATTCCCCTAAAATCGAGACTTTCCATCCAGTTTTCCCTTTTTCTCCCTTTCTTACAAGGTTTCGATTCTTTTTTTGGGAGTCATAAACAGAAATTCAAGATATTAAGAAAAAGAAGCTTTGAAAGAGGTTTTTGATGATACAAATATGAAAACAAAGAAAGCAAGGAGTTTTTTTCTCGAAAGTAGAGGATTAAAGAGATCAATTTTTAACTAAAATAATGAATTTTCAACAAAGTAAATTTATTTTTCACAAATGAGTTGACATTTCAACAAAATTGTTAAATATGCAAGTCAAAAAGGCCAATTTTCTATCAAACAATTCAATCTACAATTCAAAAACATTAATATTCTGCCAAAAAATACGAATCAACTAAAGAGAGGAATTTTCAATTAAAATGATGAATCTTCAACCAGAAAGTATGCATTCTCAACGAAAAATTATAATAGTTAATATTTAAACCCAAAAATATTTGTATTCCAAAGAAAAAATCAGTTGCATTCATAACAACAAAGAAGAATTTTCGAAGAATAGTTGATTTTTTAACCAAATTGTTAAGATTTTAGTTTTAAATAAATAATAGTTGAATTCATGCAAAAAACAAAACTTTTCAAGAAAATAGTTGAATCCTCAACCAAAACAGTTTTATTGTCAATCAAAAATTGGTATTTTTAAACAAAAAAGATAAAATTTCTATAAAGAAATGAAATATTAAAAAAAAAGACGATTTACCAACAAAATAGTTGATGTTTCAACCAATAAATATTTATAAGTCCAGAAAGAAAAAAGATGTTAATAGAATTTTCAAATGTTCAAGTCAAAAGGACGAATTTTCTACAGAATAATTGAATTTTAAACCCAAAATTATCAATTTACAAACAAAAATGTTTTTTTTTTGTTATCAAATTGTTGAATTTTTAACAAGATAATTCTTTTTGATTAATAATTCACCGTTTAAGTTAAAAAATTATTTTTGTGGTTGATAATTTAATTACTTTGTTAAAAATTCGTTGTTTTTTCAACTTATAATTTATCTATTCCATCCTTGGTTGAAAATTGATTTATTGAGTAGAAAATTCATATATATTAAACAAAATAAATATTTGTGGCTGAAAATTAAACTTTTTTATTGAATATTTCACTGAATGGTTGAAATACTTTGTTAATAATTCTTTTTTATTAAGATTCATTACTTTTTTTGAAATTGTATTACTTTGGTTGAACATTTAATAGAAAAAAACATTAATTCCGTTTGTCAACTAATTTTGTTAATTGAAAATTGAACTATTCCTTTTTTGATTAAAAAGTGCTTTTTTTTTAGTTGTAAATTCAACTATTTTTTTGGTGTATTTGGTTTGAGCTTTATTTATTTATTTTTTTTTTACTTTGAAAGTTCGTCTTTTTTTTTATCAAATTAATCTTTTCGTTTAAAGTTGAACTGCTCTAATAAAAATTCATTGTGCTGGTTATTAATTTATTATTTAAGCTAGAAATTCATCTGTTCGAATGAAAATTAATCCTTTTTTTTAATTCATTTTTTAAGGAACAATTGTTTTAGTTTAAAACTCAACCTTTTTCGTTGAAAATTAATCTTCTAAGTTCAAAATTCATTCTGTTTTTAAAGTTTCATCATTTGAAATGAAGGTTGATATCTTATGTTGAAAATTTATCTATTTTGTTGAAAATTTTATTTTTTTGTGGAAAATTAGTTTGTCTTCAAAATTAATTTTAAGTTTTGGTAATTTATCTATTCCATTCTTTAGATCTATGTATAACAAAAAATGGAAATTATACATAATTTTGTTAACTATGTATAAACTATATATAATTTTTTCGATTTAAAAATTTGTTTTCAAACCAATTATTCAGCACCTTCAAATAAAAATAAGTATCGTAATATTCTCGTTTACAATATTATGGCAAAAAATGTAACTAACATCACTAAACAATTTTGATTCACTTAGTGATGCGAAAACTCCATCTTAAAAGCAATTTGAGCAACCGTCAAATAAGGAAAATTATGTCAAGTACATGTTACTTACTATGAAATAAATGAGCGACTCATTAAGTATTTTTAAGAGTACATTGCACAAGGGTATAATACAATGGAAAATATAGAATGTATGCTCGAATGTATAGGATTCCTGCAACTATTATTTTGCATAAGAAAATGTGCAGAAGTTACGGTTAGTGATCTTGGAAAGCTTCATGATTACTTGCAGATTTAACACATAGTGACATTGCAGACGTATTTATCGCGAAACGAATGAGGTAATTTCTACACTGAACACGGTGTGGCTGAAGCAAGTTTAAATGAAAGTTCCAGGTTAACGGAATTTTTTTTATAGTTTATGGTAATATGGCATCCCAAGAACATTTAAAGATAAAAAGAAAAATAATTGTTGAGCGCTTTGTGAAAAAAGTCGATTTTTGTATTTAATTAATAAGAAATTAAAATTTTTAATTGAACAATCGGAGGGGTACTTTTTGAAAAAATCGACTTTTTCATTTAATTGCTGATAAATGAAGATATTTTTATAAGATTATACGGTAAATATTGGCAAAATTTTTGTTTGAAAGATTTTTCTTACGTAATGTGCCCATGTAGAAATTCCGATCGGGGTTTAGTAGGGCCCTGGATAGATTACCTTATTTCTAATCGGGCGCTCGTCGGGGAAAATGGAGAAGGCGTGACTAGTTCTGTAACGCTGTTTGGCCAGATTCTAGCTAGAACTTCTGAGCAGGCCCTAACGAGAGTGTCCTTTTATCGCCCGACGATTAGTAGGGTCATGTTCAGACCCTTTCTATTACTTGATGAATATTTAATTGATATGACAAAAAAGGTATTCAACAAATAAATATTAATTTATTGCGAATATTTTGACTTTAAATATTAATGGTCCTATCTCCTATATATATATACATATTACATATTTAAACATTATTTTACAAATAAAATTTCTAATGCTACGGAGTATCGCACAGCCACATCTATACCTAAATCTATTGCCTAGCAGTTGGGAGTCTTAACCATTACGCTAAACCTTCAAGTTGATAGTCGATCAAAAAACCGCACTCATAAGTTACAGCTCAAAAAAAGTTAACTCTTTTTCTTATTGAATATTTATTATTATACGACGTCATATACATGTAAAATATAAGAACTCTTAACAGAAGAATCAATAAAATAATTTTTAAAAAATAATTTTAATCGATTGAAATTTTTCTTCCTGTAATATTTCGTTTTTTCCCGTTGTAGACTACTTTACAACATTTTACAATGACAGAAAATTGAATTTTTTCTGAACATTTACAGTTTTTCACAAGGATGGAATTTTTTCGTTCAAAAAAACCCAGTAGGAAAAAAATTAAGGATGTCGTAGATGCGTATTTGGGACATCCGTAAGACGTCTTTTATAACATGTCTTTTGGTCATCCTAGGGATGTTCTTAAAACGTCTGATGTCAGTACGAAGAGTGTCCCGAGAACGTCCATGTCTTTAAGCCGTCTTTAGGTCATATTTAGGACATTCGACGTCTTAGAGACGTTTACTGGCCTGACATAGGACGTCCTAGCAACGTCCCAAGGACGTTCTTGGGATTTTCATAGTGTTGTGCCCACTGGGAACAGGATACAAATAGATTTTCCATACCTATACGAGGCACGAAAGTCTTTACTAGAACCTGATAGGGCGCCCATAAGTTTTTTTCTGGACTAGAAATTCTGATACGAGCCCAAACAATTTTTTTGCGACTATATATTCTAATACGGGCTCCAACCAGTTTTTTCTGTACTAGATATTTTGATAAGGGCCCTAACCAGTTTTTTCTAGACTAGATAATGTGATAGGGACCCCATCGGAACCCAAATTGAAATAGGGAAAGATGGGGAAATTTCTGCACGGGTGGTTGTCTTTTACCCCACAAATATTTTCAACTTAAAATAATCGCGGAGGAGTGTTCATTGTAAAAATTCTACTTTTTTATTTAATTACTAAGAAATGCAAATTTTTTAAAAAGCTTATATGCTTATGTGTCGTCCCACGAAATTTTCAAGCTGAAACTGTAAATAATCTGATAGGCGCCTCTCTAAACAAAAAACTCGATTTTTGTTCATGAAATGAATAAATTTTCATCAGATTAAAAAAAAAAGTAATCGAATGGATGTTTTTTGAAAAAACGCGATTTTAAGAATTGAAGAAAATTTTATAAGTAAAATTGGTATATTTAAAAAAAAAAAAAAACGAATTTTGAACAAAAAAGAAAGAGGTTTTAACCAAATGTTTAAATTTCAACTATAAAAGACAAATTTTTAATTTGAAAAATTAAGAAAAGGGATGAATTTTCAACTCAAATAATGAATCTTAAAACACTGATTTTACAAAAGAAGAGTTCAACATTCAACCTAAAAGATAATTTTTTAACGAAGAAGATTAATTTTCTAAAAATAAAATAATTAAATTTTCAAAGAAAAAGGTGAATCTTGAACAAAACAAACTTTATTTTTAAGAAAGCAGTTTCACTTTTATCCAAGTAGTTGAATTTTTAACAAAAAATTAATTTTCAAGCTAAAAGGCGAATTTTAAACTAAGAAGATTAATTTTCTACTAAAAAAGTCTTCATTTTATGTAGGTTTGTAACGTTACTTTCACTTTCCCCCTCCTAAATTAGTGATATAGTTTATGAACTATCCCTTATAAAAATTGCTTTATTTCTCTGTAATTAAATAGAAAAATCGACTTTCTTAAAAAGAGCTGGCCCGATTTTGTTCATTTACATCTTAAAATGTTCGTGGGATGTCATATTACCATAAAAAATCCGAGTTATCTGGAACTTTTATTATTTATTAAATGTTCACTACAATGGAATTTTACCAATGTATATGAGCTACACGAGTTGTGTAAGGTGTAAACTATATAAATTGTATTCTTTGTCTAGGCTCATGTATTATTCTACTTAATTTGCATGACTGACGCCGCATTGGTCGTTTATTCTGTAGCGAAAACCTGGATCACACCCCCTGCAATTTCGGAAATGATTACTTTGCATTACGTGAGTGGAAAAAGACTGAGAATATCTCTTACGTAAGAAAATTGATATTTAACCATTTGTTTACAATTTTTTTAAAAAGATTGAGACAACTAATTTGTGTTTATATAATATTAAAGACTGTAATCCTAACATCCATTTGTTAATAAATACATAAAAAGGCGTAAACAGCACAAATAAGTGCAATACTTACGGGTTGTAAAGTTTATTACGTAAATACTTTTGATTTTTACACTTTGCTGTCTATAAACTAAGGATAATGAGTGTTTTTATTTTTTTACTATATTTTCCCATTGCAATTAACAATTTACATTGTAATTAAATTAGAACTAAAGGTCATTAAGTCATTTTTTTTGGGTCTGAAATTAGAATTGAGTTTTTGCAGGAGACAATAACTTGTTACCCAATCGACTCTTATTGCTGATCATTTTTTTAAATCACATCTTAGGGATTTTTTATATAAAAAATTCACTTTAGTCACTTATTGCTTCAATTATAACACATAGATCCCAAGGATTTCTAAATTTTATTGAATTATTTTGAATTCCTTTGAATTCTTTTGAATTCATTCTGAAAATTTGGGATTTCCTTAAAATCCACTGTTTGAGTCACTATACTCACTTTTTAAAATAAAAAGGTCACTTTTTTCCTATGAATTATAGCATAGAGAACCCAGTAATTTCTTAATTTTATTCAATTTTTAAAAATTCCTTTGAATTAATTTGAATTTATCCTAAAATCTTTCTAATTCTCTTGAAGTTCACTATTTTAGTGACTGTAGTCACTTTTTCCATAAATTATAACAAAGAAAACCGAAAGATTGCTAAATATTATTGAATTTCTTTGAATTCCGTTAAATCACACTGATTTTTTTTAATTTCCTTTAATACTTATAGATTTTATTAAATCGTTGTTCACTAATATTTATCTGAATTCAATGGGTCTTTTTTAAATAAATTTTTTTCCTATTTACTTGAACTATTTCTAATTTATCTTGATTTTGTATGAAATTCATCATTTTTTAAATATTTTTTTCGGAATCAACTTGCAGTTCTTTAAGCTCGCCTTGAATTATTTGGGGTTTGGACAATTCTATCGAATTCCCTTGAATTTTTCTCAATTTCTTTCAAACTTAATGAAATCAATGCATTTTAAAAATAATTTTATTTAATTCCTTGTTTCTTTGTGAAATTTTCTTGGGTTTTTAAATTGTAGATAAGTTTTTATGAACTCAGTTGAATTCTTCGGCGTTATATTAAATTATTTTTTATTTTCTTAAATTCTTCCGAATTCACTCAAATTTTACTTCAATCAGTAGAATATTGTGTATTTTTTAAAACCTCTTATTTTTTTTAATATCTCACCTTAAATCTGCATGAATTTAATCGAAATCTTCTAATTTCCCTTAAATTTCTTAAAATTCACACCAATTTTTATTTGATATATTTTTTAAATTCTTCTTAATTTGGTTGTAATTGCCTTGAATTCAGTGCACTCTCTCACTTTACTCAATTCAATGGAAATGTTTTGATTTTTTAATTTTTTCAACTCATTTGAATTAATTTGGAATCAACCCTGATTAATTTATTAATGAATTAATCCTGAAGTGATACAAAAATTTTAATTATTTGGAATTCTACTGTTTTTTAACTTTGCCTAACTCCTTCAGTTCTTATGTCATCAAATTCTTTTAAATCGTCTTGAATTGTTCTCAATATTTTAAATTATTTTCAATTCATTAGAATTTTAGTTTAATTTATATTAAAATGTTCAGGGCTTTATCAAATTATTCTCATTCGCCTTAAATGTCTCTAAATTCAGTCCAATTTTATTTAATCCGTCGGTTTCTTTTTTTACAGTTCACTTAATTTGTTTTTTTTTCAATTTTCCCTGAATTCTGTTTACTACTGATTTACTCAGTTCGAAGAAAATTAAAAAATAAATAAAATTCTTTCAAATTCTGATGAATTTCATAAGTCTCTGGAATTAACTTGAATTCCTCTAAATTCTTTCGAATTTTATGTGATTTATTTATTATTTATTTTGGGAATTTATCTTGAATTCTCTAGAATTCACCTGGAATTCTGATAAATTTTATATAATCATTAAAAATCCTTTGGAATGGATAAGAATTTTCTTATCATTAAAGTTCCTTGCTCCTATCATGTAGTTGCCCAAAATGTTTCATTTCCTTTTTATGTCTGTGATTATTATACCGAATGATTTATAAACTTCTGATAATTTTTCTCGGCGAGAGTTGTTTCGTGATTAATTATGGACAGTTATTAGTTGCAAATTAGAATCATATTAAATCCAAGTAGCCAGAAATTGCCACTGAAAAATGCGATGCATTTATAATTTGTAAAATTAGGACGCAAAAGTCTGTCGTGCATGAAGGAGGTAAAAATGAAAGTAGGTAAAAGTAAGAAAAAGTTCGGTCTTGTCTATTTTGCTCTCTATTAACAATTAACTTATAATTTTCACTTTATGTTACAGATCCCCACATAAAAGTCGCTGGACGACTCGATGATGTGAGGGCTGCCAAGGAAAAAATCATGCAAATTTTGGACACGCGGGTAATTAATTTTTTATTTTTCTGTAGACTCAGGCTGTATTTAGACTATTAATTTTAGAACATTTGAGATATTTAAAAAAATTCCAAGAATTTTCCAATTAATTGCCATAATTTTAAGAGATATCAATGATATTTAAATGTTTAAAGGCATTTTGAAATATTTGAATCAATTTTTAATAGCTTTTAAAAGTTCCAAAGGATTTAAAAGTATTTCTAAATATTTCAATGTATTCAAATTATTTTAGGGTATTTAAAAAAATCTAAGAAAAGTTTTATACATTTCAATAATTTCAAGCAGTTTCAAAGGATTTTAGAGATTGTATGGTTTTTTTAAACACAAAGGATTTTTTAAAAGCTTAACAAATTTTGAAAGGGATTTCGAAAGATTGCATTTAGATCTTAAATGAAAGATTGCATTTAGATCTTAAATGATTCCAGAGAATTTTTAAGGGAGTTAAAAATTATCAAGGAATTCCAAAAGATTTTCAAATAGGTGAAATATTTTAAGAAATTTGAAAAGATGCTAAATTACCTTTAATATTTTTCAATCATCTGTAAGGGTTTTAAAAGGATTTGGAACAAATTAGGTTATCTTAAAATATTCCAAAGAATTTTCAATAGCTTTAAAAAGGTTCAAGGTATTTCAAAATTTAAATATTTTTGGGTATTTTAAAAGATTCCAAGGCATTTTCAATAGATTAAAAAATTCTAGGTGATTCCCAAGGATTTTAATTAGTTTCAGAGTTTTGAAAAAGTTTTCATGTGTTAAAAAATGTATTTGCTTTTAAGTTTTATCAAAGAAGTCTTATGTCTTGGCTAAAACTATCTAGAAATAATTTCAACGGGTTTAAAGTAATTTAACAAAATTGTATTACGTTATAAGAAAACTATTTAACAAAAGGTTTTTTTCGCGATTGAAAATGTTTATGAAAACTGTTTAATTAATTAATATTTCTTGTAAGTTTGCAAAGTGGCATGGGAAAGAGTTATTGTAAAGAATTTCTCAGTTGGTTCCGTAAACTAATTGAGCCTATTCGTTGAAAAATAGCCAAGCTCTAAATTTTCTTATGAAAATCGTTTAGTAATTAAATCTTACTTGGGAATTCCCAAAGTATCGTAGAAAAGAGTGATTGTAAATAAACGATAAAAATCTTAAAAATAAAAAAATGTTCCTCTTATAAATGAGAAAAAATTGAATAAAAAATCTTCAACCTTCTAATTCAATAATAAAATTTAAAATCTGTAGTTTTATATTTTCGGCGAGAAACTACAAAGCTATATCAAGATAAACTCAACTATTTTAAATATGTTCAGTCTATTTATAGCAGATCTGTTTGCGGTTTAAGTTTCCTTCGAAACACTAAATTTATTTGGTTTTAAAGGTCAACTAAATTAAATTTTGGATCGAATAATTGGGAAAACATTCCATAAAGATCAGACGAACAGAACTCGGAAGATTGAAAGAAATAATGCAGTATTCGTTAATTTTAATTGAAACCTGTAAGATTTTATAGCTACAGAAAATCCTGGTCTGGCATAAACTCACTATCTCGAAACTATTGACAGCGCAATCACTGAATAAATGAGCGATAGCGTTGCAAAACATCTCGACAACGATCTCGCAAACAAATTTAAATATTCCCAATCAATTTATTCAAATGTAAACAAAATTACAAAATTTTTACGAGGTTTATAATTTTACTATTCAGGTCTCTGTAGTATAAGGTCGATTACCATCAGGTTCGATTAGGCATTTCAAATATTGTACATTGGTCTCTTAAGATACTAGTTGAGGGTCCAAGATTGCAATTCGAAATATCTATACAATTTTTGACATACAAGGTGAATTTTTTTAACAAAAATACGAATTTTCAACTCATAAAGGATAAATTTTCAACTGGAAACCCTTTTTTATTTTCGAGACTTTTATTTAGTTGGAAGGGATGAAAGAATATTTAATTTTTTTATTGGAATATGAGTGAGTCTTTTTAATATTTTTATTAAGATGAAGGTGAAAACTTCTTATTTTCAATTTTTTCTGGATTGGAAGAGCATAATTTTTATTTATAGCATTTTTATTGAGGTGGAAGTAAGGACATATTTGTTTTAATTTGTTCTCTATTGGAAGAGGAACCTTTTTGTATTTTAAAGATTTGCATAGAGTTGGAAGGGGTGAAATTTTGGTTATTTATTTGTTTTTTGAATTGGAGAACATATTTCCTTTTTAGCATTTTTATTGAGTTGATGGTAAGAACTTATTTTTGAAATTTTTTTTCAGAATTGGAAGAGTTTAATTCTAAATTTATAAGACTTTTATTGAGTTAGAAGGAATGAAATTTCAATTTTTAATTTGTATTTTTAAATTATAAGAGCGAACGAAATTTTTGCTTCAATTTTTTCTCAATTAGAATAGAAAGATTTTTTATTTTCAAGATATTGATCAAGTTCGAAGAGAGCATATTTTGGGTTTTTAAGTTTTTCTAAACAGAAAGAGGAAGGACTTTTTTATTTTTAAGATTACTATTAGGTTGGAAGAGAAGAAAAAGTTTTTTCACTTCAGATGAAAAAGGGGATAAATTTCTATCAGAAAATGAAAAATTGTAATTTTCAGATAACAAAATTAATTTTTAACTCAAATCGAATTTTCAACGGGAAAGTTCAATTTTCAATGGAAAGATTAATTTTCTACTAAAAAATGCGGATTTTTTAAAACAAAATACATGCATTTTCAACTAAAAAATCATATTTCAGCCAAAAATGGAATAGTTACATAGTTTAAAAAAATAATTCTTAAAAAAAAGAATATGAATATATAACAAAAAAGTTAATTTTTCATCGAATATTTCATTTTTTTTTGCCAAATTTTAAGTCCTGAACCAAAATAAGATTACTTCTGAATTTAAAAAAATATTTTTTAATAAAGTAGTTGAATTATCAACTAAAGTAATCAATCTTGAAACAAATAAATTTCCAACAAAAGAAAATTCGTCTATTTTGATTGATAACTATTGTTATAAATCAATCTGTTTCGTTAAACTTTTTTTTTAAGTTCAACTGTTTGTTAAAAAAAATGCTTGAAAACCAGCTCATAGTTGAAAATTAAAAAAATTCGTTTCTGTATTTTGAAAATGCGACTATTTGATTGAGAATTGAATAGTTTTCTTCGAAAGTAATTTTTTTTAACTTAACTTTATTGGTTGAAAGTTGCCTTTCTTGTTGAATATTTAATTTTTTTCTAAAAAAATTCATATTTTTGACTTGAAAATTCATCTATTTGAGTAAAACATCAACTGTTTTGTTGTAAACACAACTATTTGGTTGCATTTTTGAAATTGAACTATTTGGTTGAAAATTTATATTTCTTTGTTCAAAAATCAACTTTTCAAGCAGAAAATTGAACTGTTTGGTTGAAAATGATTTTTAATTGAAATTTGATCTCATTTATTTTAATATTCGACCGTTCGGTTGAAAATTCAAGTATTTGATTAAAAATTAATCTTTCGGGTTCGGAATGAAAGCATTTCTTCAGGCTCAAATCAATATGATACCTACATACTAATTTTATTTAAAAGGATTTATTTTCCTTTTTGTGAAAAATCATCCTATTTTCCTTGTTTCGAGAGCATTATGGCTGTGAAGTTGAAATGATTAAAAAATGAATAATTTCATATTTGAATTATACAGTCTTAAATCAAAAGCCTTCATAGTTGAGTAATTTCAGGTTTAAAGTATTTGAATCAATGTTCCTAAATTTTTAAATTAATGTAAATTATAAACTTCTCTCATTTGTAAACAATCCTCGTTGGCAAATTTAACAGTTCAAAAATAAATATTTTAAACCCAGAAACGGAATCCTTCAAGATAAATAAATATCTGTAAAGAATTGTTGATAAAATTAAAATTTATTTCTAATATGCAAAGAATATTTGCAAATTAATAACAATTATGCTATCTAATTCCTAAACAAATAATGTTATTATTTCAGTCATTCAGTGTCTAAGACTGCTTTTTCAATCGCATTCTATGCGACTTTTTTTGTAATTGTATTGAATGAAAGCGAATTTTTAAGCCTTCTAGTCGATCCGAGTCCTGAACAATCTAAATTAATAGAATTGACGAATTTTTATCAGTAGTTTAAAAGCGCATAGTCTCGAAAGTCTTAAGTTTTATGTAAAACGAAATTTTTTTCCTTCAACGCTATGCAAGTTCTAGATAAAAAAACGTAGCTTGTAATACGCAAAGAACTTTTTTGTGATAAGAGCGTTAACATTTTTACGAGTTACTTTTTAGCTAAAGAGACTTTGAAAATACTGCGCATTGTAAATTATCGGGAAATACTTAGATTCTATGCTGAGCTAAGAACAAGGCCTTATTTTTTATCCTTTGTACTGTCGTAATGCAGAAATTTATTTTTAAATTCAAACATAAATACAAGCAGTCACATGATAAAGGGTATAAAAATAGAGTAGGAATCAAGAACCGAAAAAAAAATATTTTCTAGTGAATTCTGAATTTTATTTCGCATTTTTAATGCCAATTTCAGGACGTGGGGGGGGGGGGGGGGGGGGGGGGGGGTCACGTTGAAAACTACGTGTGGTAACAGGAGGTAGAGGGCAGTGTATGTAACGTTATGAACTTAGATAATATTTTGGTTTGGAATTCATCTCGTTTGATTAAAAACTTTAGTATTTAGTTGAAAATTTGATTATTTTGTTCAAAATGCAATTATTTTGTGAAAAGTCATGTTTTTTGTCAGAAACTCATTTTTTGTTTGAAGATTCATCTTCTTCATTTAAAATTGAAGTATTCCATTTTTAGAAAATTAATCCCCTGGGTGTAAAAAAATCATCTTTCCGGTTGAGCATTTTTTTTCGCTAATTAATCTTCTTGGTTCAAAGTTCAGCCTTTTTGTGTGAAAATGCACCTGTTTGGTTTTAAACTAATCTTATTTTTTTGAGAATTCAATAAGTTAGAAAATTATACTATTAGTTTCAAAATTAACTTTTTTTAATTCATATTTTCGGTTTAAATTTAAATATTAAAAAATATTAAATTTAAATATTTATGGAATTATAACTTTTTGCTAAAATATAAACTTTTTGCCAAAAGTACATACTTTTGGGAGGAATATTCAACCATTTTGTAGATGATTCATCCTTTTAGCTTCATTTATATTATTTTTGGCTTAATTTGGTTTAAATTCACGTTTTTTAGTAGAACATGAAACTTCTTCCTGGTTAAAAATTCCATTACTTTATTAAAATTGGATCGAGTTTGTTAAGAATTAATTTTTTTTCTAAGATTCACCTGTTTGTTTAAAAGATGAACTTTTTTTTAAAAGTTCTTTTTTTTTGTTTTATAACCAAATTAATTTTGTTATCTGAAAATTTTAATTTTTAATTTTTCGTTACAAATTTACCCTTTACAAGTTGAAAATTCGTCTTTTTGGATTGAAAATAGTTCTCCCTTGTAGAACATTTAATATTCACCATATTTCGACTTAAATATTCTTGGGAATTTAAAGTATTCGATATTGAATTCAACATGATATTTACATTAATTTTATTTAAAAGAATTTATACCTCTAGTATTCCTATATTTTCGGCATTTATTAGCGGAAAAATGTATTAATTAGGCATTTCGTCCATAGAAAAATTCTTTTTTTTTTTACTTAACTTTTCCAATTAGGAACTTCGTGATAAACCCAGCAAAACTAATAATGTTTTTATCAATTAAAAAATTTGTGCAAACAAATTCCCTAAACAAATGAATTATTGGGGTATCTGTCGACGGGAAAATTCTTTTTTTTCGATGTCAAACTTTTTAATTGAGATCTTCATAATAAATTCATCAACATTTATGATTATTTGATATCCCAATTAAAAAGTCTGGCACCAAAAACAAAATGTCGAAAGATGCGCCAATGATGCATTTATTTATTAAATTTATTTTTAAGAAATTTTAAATTTATCAACTAATTATGAGTGTTACTGAAATTGTCATGAATTTCCCAATTGAAAGGGCTGGCATTGAAAAAAACGAATTTTTCGGCCAACAAATGCCCGAATAATGCATTCATTTATTTAATTTGTTAAAAAAAACCATAACATTAATCGACAAATTATGAAATTTTCTAAAAATTATCATAAAGTTCTTATTTAAAAAATTGACCTAGAAAAAACGAATGGTTCTACCGAAAAATGCCTTTGTTAATTAAATTTCTTTATAATATTGCCAATAATAATCTCAAGAAGAATTTAATTTATCATTATAATGCGTTTATCCAAATTTCTTGCAATATAACTTTAAAAATAACGTAACATTATATACAATCGTAGAAAACATTCTTTCAGCAAATAATTTGCTTATACACATTTTTTGTTTATTATATAATATTGGAACATCTTCATCTATTGTTGCTGAATGAAACTCAGAGGATTTGACCAATTTTCATGTTATTGACGAGCACTGGGAACGTCAAATAGAAAAAATGGCTATTTTTCCGTCATACCTGCTTATTTATAAAAAAATTGAAAGCCTACCTAATTTAAAAAATCAGACTCGACAACTCTTTACAAATCTTATCAGCATTTTTTTCAATTTTGTGTCTCCGTATGTCGTACTTTTTTCCCAGGAGGGGAATTAAGAGGAAATAAGAGGGGGGTGAAGTAGGTGAAGTGAGTGATGGGAAAGTAGGTGAAGTGAAAGACGGGGAAGTGAGGGAAAATAAGGAGAGGAGAAGTAGGTAAAGCGAAGGATAATAAGAATTGGGGAAGTAGGGGGAGTGATGGAAAATTAGGGGTAGAAAGTGTTGGCAGGTAGTGAGGAGAAGTGAGAGAAGGGACAGTAGGTTAGTGCGGGTGAGTAGGAGCGGCGATGCCCAACTCGCATAATAACCTGTTTTGGTTACCCCCACCATTGCATCCAGCGCGTTTGCCCCTCGCTTGCCTGTTTACTCCAGGGATTATGTCTTAGAACGCTTGTATACCTGAGAGATTTAAACTGGACATTGTAAACAGAAATGGTAAATTTCATTTTCCGGATTCCCCACAATAAAATTAAGCTGTTGTCCCTTTTGGTTCCACTTTAGCCCATGGAATTTATTACACTCAAATTAGAAGATTGCAAAAAATCTTTGATAAAAATGAAAATTTTTTGTGTCTTCAGGTTGTAAATTCAAGTACATTTATAGATTTACTTCTTTTTTTAAACTTATACTTTGATGTTAAAAAAGTCAAACTGAATTTTTTTTGTATAAGAATTTAATTATTTTCTTTTTAATTCGTCTGTTTAATTTAAAAACTCATCTAGTTTCGTAGAAATTGCATTTTTCTGGGTTATATATTCAACTTTATTTGTGTATTATTCTTCTTTTTAGTTCTTTTTTTTTGGTTATGAGGGCCTCTGTTTGATTCAGATTAATCTTTTTTGGTGGAAAATACTATTTTGATAAAAATTCGTTCTTCTTTTATTTTGAAATTAATTTATTTTAACTAAAAACTTATTCGTCCTTTTGGAAGAAAAATAATCTTTGTTGAAAATTAATTTTCATTGTTCACAATTAATTTGTTCCGAGAAAAATGTAACTATTTTGTAGAAAATTCGTTGTATTTTGATTGAAACTTGATCTTCTCAGATAAAAATTCTATTTTGTCGTTAAAAATTGATTTGGTTGCGATTTTTAAATATTTTTAGTTGAAAAGTCGTGTTTTTGACAAATTTATTTTTAAACTTACAACTTAACTATATTATTTATGTTCGCACTTTGTAGAAGATTATTCTTCTTGGTGGAAACTTCAAATAGATATTTATATTCAACTATTTGTTGAAAAATTAAACTATTTTCTTGAATTTAAAATTCTTATTTCTGAGTAAGAAATTGGAATATTTCGTAAAAACTCCGTCATTAGTCCTAAAAGTATTTTTTTTTAAAGATTTAAACAGATTTCCAAAATTGTAAAGAAAAAATAATCGGGAAGATTTTCGGGCATTTTAAACATTTTTGCAGGTTTTATTAAGATGGCAGGAAAAAGTTGAATAATTTTAAACGACATTCAGAAGTTTTGAAAGAATTTCAAAAATACTTGAAAAATTGAAAATGTTCCAAATAATTAAAAATAAAATTATATACGAAAAATTCATTAAGATTCCTACGAAAATTAAAAATGGGTTTTTATTTTTTTAAATTAATTTGATGACAATATTTACGAAGATTTCGAACAATTTTCAAAATGTCAAACAAAAATTAGAAACTTTTGAGGGATTTTGTTCTATTTTGCTAAATTGATTAAGGATTAAAGATTTTTAAAGTTTGAAGATAATGAAAAAAATTTCTTTAGATTTCTGGGGAAATTTTCAATTATATTTTTCTTTTAAAACTTATTTTTTACAAAATACTTAAAAAGAGTTTAAATTAAGAACACATTTGGAAGTATAAAAAAATTGAAAATTATTATTTTAGAAAAAATTCAATTAGGCTAAAAGATATTTAGAAGTTTTGAAGATATTAAAAATAATTAAAAATTTGAAATGATTCCAAAAATTGTTTAACAAAATACATATTTTGGAAAATCTTTCAATAAGATTTTGACAGTTTTGAATGATTTTTTAAGATTTTCAGATAATAAGAAAATATACTTAAGATACCTCTACAAAATATTAACGATTTTACTTTTTAAAAAATAATTTAAAAAAATATTTAACTAGATTTCAAATCCAATTTTGATGTATAAGTGACAATTGAACAATTATTAATTTTTGATCATTTAAAATAAAAAGAATTGAACTTCTAGTATAAAAAGTGTTAATTAAACAAAAATGGTCATTTATCTAGTTTTAATGCGTTTTACTGAAATTGCTTAAAATTATTAAAACAGAATAAATTTAAATTCTAAACTTTCCAAATTAGAGTAATATATAGACATTCTATGAAGGATCATTGCAAATACAAAGGGATTCGAAGTACAATAGATACTAATTTCAAGATCTTAGGTATGCCCGCCTCTAATCCGACGCGAAATATACAGGGGATGGGGAATTAAGGGCAAGAGAAGGTAAGTAAGGGTAGAGGAATGTTACCTGCGGAAGTGAGGAGAAATGAAAGTACACTGGAACGCCGATATAGTCAGAAGCTCCTTGCTATTGGACTTATATCGCGCGGGACGGGAGAGAATTAGGCTTATATCTCGAAGGACTATATCGAGGTTTCAGTGTAGAGCAGGAAGAAGTTGGGAAAGAGAGGAGAAGCGATGGATATATTGAGGGGAATGTAGAGTGTAGGGCTGGAAGGTATGGGAGGGGGAGGTTTGAAAAACTTGTTTAACCTCTTAAATGGCTAGCAAACCCGTTTTTGTAGGTGCCCGGCACCTACTTTGACTAATTTTTGTTTACTGTTACTGTGTTTAGCAAAGCAACAGGGTTACCATGAAGCTCGACGTTAGCTACACAGACCATTCACATATTATTGGCAAAGGAGGCTTAACGATAAAGCGCGTAATGGAGGAAACAGGTTGCCATATTCATTTTCCGGACAGCAACCGCAGCAATCATCAGGAGAAGAGCAATCAAGTCTCCATTGCTGGCGAAATGGAAGGCGTTGAGCGGGCTCGCGCACGAGTCAGGGTAATTTTTTTGTCATACTCATTATTTATTTATATGTTAGACTCTTCGTGTCTCCACTTCTTGTATTTCAGACTTCATTCTGTTTTCTCTATTCCACTCTTTTCTTCTTTTATTAAGGATTCCTCTTTTTTCCCATGTTTTCAAGAAATACAAATATTTTACGTTTAAAAATGAAGCCCCGGCTGAAATAATGTATCAACACATATTTTGTTTCCATGGATTTATATGTATATGAGTTTTTCTTTTAACTGATTCTCTATTCCGCGGAAGCGCTGCGATCGAAAATTTAAAAATTGAATTCTTAATTAAATGTCAAAATAGTCGAGGTTATTTACTTCCATTTTTTCGCATCTCTCTCAATTAACCTCGTAAGTTTACATATCTAAATCTAATTTAGAATTTTTGAAGGATATGAATAGAAAATTACATTCGTTCAAGAGTGTCGACAAAAAATTTCAAAATTGAATTCGGCAAATTTCAATTAATAAAAGTTTAGTTTAGATTATTTACAAATTTGGTCCTGCACATATTGTAAAAAATACAAATATAATTTCTCGTCTTTTCTTCAAAGGAAAGGAAAGAAAAGCACTTAATTATTTGTGTAATTGTAATTCAAAGTTTTATTTTTATTTTATTATAAAAATAATTTTAACCGTATTTTTTAGTACAACTTCTGTTCATTATTTATCAATCATTTATTTATTTAATTACTTTTGAATATTATATTGGTTGTTACCGATACTTGACGTTTTACTCCAGCCTCTTTAACCCTATTATTTCTTCCTGCGTTTCATTCTAATCAATTTAATTTTCTTTTTTTACCTTTGCTCAAAACTTTAATGTTAGAATTATAGAAAGGTACATTTTCGAAGTATATAACCTTCACTATTTTGACATTTCTTTCCCAATTCAATTGTTGAATTTTCGATCGCCGCGCATTCATATCTTTTGGTTCAAAATTCTATTTTCTTAAAATTGAATTTTTTTTATAAACAATGCAACAGTTTTGCTGAATTTTCATCTTTTAAGATAGAAAATTCGTCCTTTGGGTTTGAAATTCATCTCCTTTGATTTAAAATTCTACTATTTTGTTGAAAGTTCATTTTTTTTTGAAAATTAATTGTTCCGCTGAACATTCGTCGTTTGAATAGAAAATTCGTCTTTTTCGATTTAGAATTCATCTATTTTATTAGTAGAAAAGTAATCTTTTGCAGTTATAATTTATTTCATTGTCATCGATAAGTCTATTTAATTATCTTTTTAATTATTTTGTAGAAAGTTTAATTGTTTTGTTGAAAATTCATCTTTTGTGTTTTAAAAATTTAAATGTTATAATGAAAATTCTTCTTTTTGAACAGAGAATTTGTCTTTTTGGATTGAAATATTATCCTTTGGTAGAAAAATCTTTTTTTTTTGAGAATCAATTTTTTTGTCATTGAAAATTCAACTTCTCGGTTCAAAGTTGAACTACTTGTAAATAAAATAATTTTTGTTGTTGGAGATTCATCTCTTTGATTGAAACTGTAGTTATTTTGTTGAAAATGAACTTGTTGTTGGCTGGGAAATCGTAGAATTTGGTTGAATTTTTTTTTCTTTTTTGACTGAAAAATGTATTTTATTTGAAAATTTATCCTGTTGGTCTAAAGTTTGATCATTTTTGGTTAAAAATGCAACAGTTTGCTTGAAAATTAATCTGTTTTGGTTGAGGATTCAGTTATTTTGTTGGAAATTTGTATTTTATAGTTGAATTCAACTATTTTTTTATTTACAATTTAAATCTATTTTTCTTTAAGTATCAAATATTAGATTTTTCGTTGAGAATTCACGTTTATTAGTTGAACATGTAATTTCCTTGTTAAAAAATGAACTGCTATGTTAATGATTTATTTAATTCAACTTCAACTATTTTGGGGTTGAGAATTAAACTGTTTTGTAGAAAATCGGCTGTATGACTTAAAAAGTCAACAATTTTTTTTCATTTTTTACTTGTTGACTGAAAAATCATTCTCATCAGAAAATTCAACTATTGTTAAAAATTTATCTTTTCGAGTCGAACTTTAATCTATCTTGAAATGTCAACTGTTTGGGTTAAAAATGTGTCTTTTTTTGTTGAAAATAAACTTTTTTATTGAAAATTCATCTCTTTGGATTTTAAAAGTCAAATATTTTCAAAAAATGCAACTATTAGCTTGAATACGAAACTCTTTTATTAAAACTTTATCTTTTTAGTTTTTATAAATTTGTGTATTTTATTTTCGAAGAAGAAAGAGATGGGCAAGCATCGCGATTATTGTTTTAGAGCCAGAAAAAAATTCTCACTTTAGTGGCATGTGTGAATATTTTGGTACGCGCATTTTTCAAAGTTATTTTTTTCAGACTTGGTATTTCACACGTAAAATAGGTAACGTTCATCCGACAATAAAGCCCTCCTTGGATTCTTGCCAACTATTTCCGTTGCATATTAAATTCTTCATTTTATTTCGCTTTCAGTTATAGTTT
Source organism: Belonocnema kinseyi (assembly GCF_010883055.1). Lineage (NCBI taxonomy): Eukaryota > Metazoa > Arthropoda > Insecta > Hymenoptera > Cynipidae > Belonocnema > Belonocnema kinseyi. The sequence goes on from NC_046665.1 coordinate 86,747,727, forward strand.
CACTAAACCTAAATACTTTACTGTCATTTTAATTATGGTGATACTTATTATTAACTTTATGAGGCCAAATGTACTTCGAGTTCACAATTATTTATTTAAAATCAGATTATGAGGAATAAATAGGCTATATTAAATTAGGCTAGTAGGGATTGTTAGAAACTATGTAAAATATATTCTCATAGAGTAATTATTTCACCTTTATATAAATTCTGCAAATGCGCTAAAAAAATGTCTGAAAAATAATCAAAATTAATTTAAAAAAATTAAAATTGAAAAAATGCATGATTATTATTCAACAATTATTTGATATTCTTCCGCTTTAAAGTTGGTAAGGTTTTGTAAAAATCCAGAATCTGATTAAGAATCTATTTTTCTTCGAGAACACATGTTTTAATGTAAACAGAGATCTTCTACCAAATCTAGAAAAGTCATCGTATTTGGTAAAAGTGACTGCAAATTTTTTTAGTCGCCACTATTTCAAAGTCTAAAGGCTTTCGTGAAGCCTTTAAAGTTTTTTAAATCGTTCGAAACATTTCGCAATTTTTAAAGTTTATGAAATGTTTGTAAAAAAAATTGTGAAATCTTTTGAAATCTTTCGCAATATTTAAAGTTTTTAAAACATTTGTGAAATATTTGAAATCTTTTGAAAGCTTTGAAATCTTTGAGAAATTTTCGTGAAATATTTGAAATATATTTGTGAAATGTTTGAGACATCGGTGTGAAATATTTTTGAATCTTTCGAAATATTAAAAAATTTTGAAATCTTTGTGGAAGCATTGAAATCCTTTGACATCTCTTGAAAGCATTGAAAGCATTGAAATCTTTCAGATATCTTCGTGAAATCTTTGAAATGTGGGTGAAATCTTTTGAAATTTTTCGCAGAATTTAAAGTTTATGAAATCTTTCGGAAGGCATTTATATCATTGAAATCTTTTGAAATCTTTGAGACCTCTTTGAGAAAGCATTAAAATTCTTGAGAAATATTTATGAAATTTTTGAAATATTTTTGTAAATCTTAGGAATCATTGTGAACTTTTAAAATCTTTCACAGTATTTAAAGCCTGTGAAATCTTTTCGAAAACATCGATATATTCTCAAATATTTTGAAAGCTTTGAAAACTTCAGACATCTTTCTGAAATTTGTTAAAATCTTTTCGAAATATTTTAAATTTGTGATATTTGTAAAATCTTTAAAATCCTTTGAAAGCTTTGAAATCTATTAAACATCTTTGTGAAATCCTTAAAATCTTTGAGAAACCATCATGAACTCTGAAATATGTTTTTGAAATCTTTGAAATCATTGTGAAATATTTTTAAATCTTTCGAATGGTGAAATCTTTGAAATAATTTGAAAGCTGTGAAATCTTTGAGAGATATTTGTAATATCGTTAAAATCTTTGAAATCATTGTGAAATATTTAAAATCTCTTGAAAGCTTTTTAATCTTTGATATATCTTAATGAAATGTTTGAGAATGTTTGTGAAATTTCTGTAATATTTGTCAAATCGTTTTAATGTTTCTGATATCATTGAAATCTTTGTGAAATTTTCAAAATATTTTGAAAGCTTTGAAATATTTTATATGTCTTTGTGAAATAATTAAAATCTTTGAGATATCTTTGTTTTAATCTTTTGAAATCATTGAGATCTTGAAGTTTTTTCAACTCCTTTGAATCCTTTGAAACCTTGTAGATCTTTGTGAAATCGTTGAAATATTTAATATTGTTGTGAAAGCTGTGAAATCTTTCTGAAATCTTAATTTTTCTCCGAATTCTCTGAAACTTCATATGATATTTTGAAATTGTTGACATCTTTTGAATCTTTCGTAATCTTTGTGATTTCATTCAAATCTTTAAAATCGTTGTGAAATCTTTGAAATTTTCAGAAAGATTTTTAAATTATTTAGATCTTGGAATTTTTGTAAAATCATTTAAATCTGTAAAATGTTTGTGAGATTGTTGACATTTTTTTAATCTTTGTGAAGGTTTTATTAATATTTTTAATCTTTTGAAAAGTTATGAAATATTTTTTGTACAAGGTTTGAAATCTTTGAAGTTGTTACGAAATTTTGGAAATTTTGTGTAATACTTTTGTTTTTTTTTAAATCTTATAAAATTTTTGAAACCTTTGAAATATTTGTGAAATCATTGAAATCTTTTAAATTTTGTATCAAATCATTGAAAACTTCGAGAGTGAAGTCTTTTGGAATCTTTAGAAATATTTGATATCTTTTAAGTCTTTGCGAAAGCACTGAAATCTTTGGAAATCTTGAAGATATTTTTTGAAACTAATTTGTTTTATTTATTAAATCTTTGTGACATATTTGGAAATTTTTTAATCTTTGTGAATTTTTCAAGTCCTTGAAGTCGTTGTGAAGTCTTTCATAATATTTTGAAATATTGGATTAATAATATTAATAATATTAATGAGAATGGTTTAGAATTACATCATTCTCAAAAAGCCCTTTCCACTAGCATTGTTTAATTATTGTATAATAAATGATAGGTAAATTAGTCTTCGATCAATTATACAATGTTTTGAACACGAATTTAATTGACTAATTTTTAAGAAAATGTAGATCTCGAATTTTTTAAAAATAAACACGGAAAAGTAACGAAATTTTAAAACCAGACTTCTGAGCCAACTCATGAAAAAGCTACTCTATAAAGTTTTGGAAGACTCTCATTATTCTCATGGCTCCTAAGAAAATGAGAATTTGAGGAAAATATTTTAAAATAAAACCCCTAAAAGGAATGAAATAAATGAATGAAAAAATGCAGATGTATAGCAATGTGGGAAAGGATAGGATAGGCGATAGGATGTAATTTGATTTGTTTTTGTTTTCAGAATTTAACTCCCTTGATCTTTTCATTCGAGTTGCCGATAATGGGTGCGTCACAAGCGATGCCAGACTCCACGTCGCCTTACGTGGTAAAGATTCAGGAACAGTACAATGTTCAAGTCATGTTTCGCACACGGCCAAAGTTGCATGCTACTCTTGTGGTTGTGAAGGGATGTGAATGGGAGGTATCTCAAGTGAAGGAGGCCACCGTTTTGCTGATTCACTACATGTGCGAGAACTTAGCTGTAAGTAATTACTTCATCCATATACCATACCGTACAATACCACTCATTCCATACCACTCATACCACATGCCCTAAAAATGTTCAACACCATTTTTTTATTTATTTTATTTTTTTTATCACAATTTCTGCTCGCGTTCTCATTTTGCTTCCGCATAGAGAAAGCTCTGTGATTGTAACAATTTCGAAATTTTTAAAATTTATTTGATTAAACTTTCATCAATTAAAAATTTTGTAGAATGTTTACAATGTTTTTTATGAACACGATAACTTGAAGATAGTTGTGGAGGGCTTATTTCCACCACTAATATCTTAAAACTGACTGAAGGATTCCTAAAAATATTTATAAGAAAATTTTGGTAGCACTTTTAGGCTGGTGACTTGACTGGGAAACTGGGAAAGACCAGAAACTTTATTGGACGGGAAAAACCGGGAAATGGCCCGGAATATAATTAAACGCCGGGAATTGACTTCTGATCACAGTAAAATTCAAGTTTTCATTATTTTAATAATTTTGGTCAATTTGAAAAAGTGATTTCTACTTTATATACAGTCGCAGATTTTTCCAATTGCCTCAGTTTAATCTAATCACATCATAATTTAGTATTTAATTTAAATTTTTTTATTTTTTGGAAATTAAATTAGAAGTTTGAAAATCTATTTTCCTTGTGAAAAATTTACCTTTTTAGTATAAAATTAATCTTTATGGTTAAAAAATAAACTTTTTGGTGTAAAATTTAAATATTCCAGTTAAAAATTCATCATTTTAATTGAAAAGTCATCAGTTTGATTAATAATTAATTCCTTCAACTCAAAATTTTAATGTCCATTTTTGGTTGGAAATCGATATTTTCTTGTTCATAATTCAACAATTTCGATGATAATTTCTCTATTTTAATTGAAGCTTTATTTGTTTTGTTAAAAATCCACATATTTGGTTAAAAATCGATTTTTTTTAGAAATTATATTTTTCTTTGCAAGTTAATCTTCTTGTTTAAAAATTTTTCTTTGCAGTTAAAAATTCAAGTATTTGAGTTAAATATTCTTTTCACTTCAGATGAAAATTCATATTTTAGGTTGGAAATAAAACTACTTAATTGAAAGTTAAACCTTTTGTTAAAAATTAATTTTGTTTGCTTGAAAATTCATAACTTTAATTAAAAATGTATTTTTTGGTTGAAATATATAACTATTTGCATTAAAACTTGTTTTCTTTGGATGAAAAGGGATTTTTTGCTGAAAATTACTTTACTTTGTTGAAAATTTGTTTCTTTGTTGTTTGAAAATTATTTCGTTTTTTAAGCTGACATATAATTATTATTCCAGTTAAATATTTCATAATTTTAAATAAAATTTACTTTCTCTGGTTAAATATTCAATTGTTCACCAAAAACTTAATTATATAATTTTTGGCTGAAACTGATCTTTTTGGTAAAAATTCATTTTCTGATTTAAAGATGTGATCTTTTACGTAAAAAATTCAATTATTCTAGTTAAAGATTCATCATTTCAGTTAAAATTCGATCAGTTTAGTTCAAAAATAATTCCTTCAACTTAAAATTTGAATGACAATTTTTGGTTGAAAATTTATCTTAAATTTTTCATAATTCAACAATTTGCATGAAAATTTGTCTATTTTAATTGAAGATTCAACTGCATCGTTACAAATCCACATATTTGGTTAAAAATCGATTTTTTGGTAGAAATGATCGTTTTCTTTGCAAATTAATCTTCTAGTTCAAATATTTGTTATTTTTATTAAAAATTCAAGTATTGCAGTTGAATCTTTTTTTCATTTCTATTGGAAATTCATCTTTTAGGTTGAAAATAAAATTTCTTAGTTGAAAGTTAAAATCTTCCGTTGAAAATTAATATTTTTTTCCGGAAATCCATCATTTTAATTAAAAATCTTTCTGGTTAAAGAATCACCTTTTGGGTTGAATGTTGAAATTTTGTTAAAAACTATTTTTTTTTAAGATGAATCATTTTGATTTATAATTCATCTCCTTCTTTGAAATTTTATATATTTTTTTGAAAATTTATTTCTTTGGTTGAATATTAAATCTTGAACTAAAAATATAACTATTCCATTTTTTATTAAAAATTGATACTTTTACATAAAAATCAATATTTTATACTCGGAAATGCATGTACTTCGTTAAAAATTCGTCTTTTTGTGTCGAAAATTGATCTTTTTGTTTGAAAATTCATCCTTTTTGATGAAAAATTCAACAGTTTTGTTTGTAAATTAATCTGTTTTGCTTGTGAATTCAACTTTTTTTTGTAAATTCGTCCATTTGATTGTATTCAACAGTTTTATATTTCAAATAAAAATCTTTTTTGTTTGTAATACTTACTATTTCCTGTTTTCTTGCGAATGCATCTTTTTTGGTTAACTTTTTCGTTGAAAATTCATAATTTTATTTAAAAATTCAATTGTGTGGTTAAAAATTAAACAATTTATGTGAAAATTTTTCATTGATCTGTTTGATTTAAGATTCAACTCTATCCTTAGAAATTTAAATGTTTTATCTGCAAATTTCACTGTTTCATTTTTGGTTGCAAATTTATTTTTTATAAGTTAAAAGTTCAATTATTTCTTAAAATTTTCAAGTATTTTGTTGAAAATATCTTATTTTGAGTTAGAAAATTAATCAAGCATGTTGAAAATACATCATTTTGATTCAAGATTCAACTATTTGGTTCAAAAAATGGTATTTTTTGGTTGAACTCAACTTGTTGTAAATACATATTTTATAATGTATTGAAAATTTACCTTTTTTGTTGAAAATTTAACTGTATAAAAAAAAATCATCTCTTTGGTTTGAAAATGGTACTGTTTTTGTTTGAATTTTAATCTTTTTCTGTCAAAATTCCACCATTCGGTTGAAAATGCATCTTTGTAGATTGAAAATTGAACTATTTTGTTAATCTTTTTTTTTGTTCGGAAATTTAGATTTTGTTAAAAATTTGCCCTTATGGATTGAAAATTCATCAAAAGTGTTGAATTTTTATTTTTACATCTTCAAAATTTAAAACTTTTCAAATTCATATCTTTTAGAACGAATAGTTTTAAATTTGAAAAATTTACAATAAAAAATACGCAAGTTTTAAATAATACAATTTCAAAAGCTAACTTTTGTGATTTACATAATAAATTTCTTGAAATTGGAAGATTTAGAATTGAAACGTTGACTTTTGATTTCCACAATTATCAAATGCAAGAATTTGTATGCATCATTAATATTGAAGTTTTTAATTTTGACGATGTAAAATTAGAAATTATGTAATTTTCAAGTTTAAAGTAACAAATTCTGTAAGTTGGATGATTTGCATTCGAAATTTCTTCATTTTTCATAATTGAGAGCACTTATAATCTCTAAATATTCTCTCTAAGTATAGAATCTCTAAACTTCAGAAGTTTTCAATTGTAACTCTTTAAAATTATGAATAGTTAATGCTCAAAATTTAAGAGTTTTTAATTTTGACAATTTATAATTAAAAATTTCTGTAATTTTTATGTTTAACATTAGAAATTTCTTCAATTTGCAAGATTTAGAATTGAAAACTTGACATGATTTCCAAAATCATAAACATCATACAAATTTATTAATTTTTATTTATATATCTTTAAAATTAAAGCATTTTTATTTCTATATCGTTCAATATTAACCGTTTTTAATTTTGACATTGAATAAAAAAATGATGCTCCTATACATCCTTAAAATTTAAGTTTTTAATATTGAAAATATGGAACTAAAAAGTATGGAATTTTTAAGTTTTACAATTTAAAAAGCTGTAATTTTTATGAATAATATTCAAAATTCATTCAACTTGGAAGATTTAGAAGTAAAAATTTGACTTTTGATCTTCAAAGTCATCCATATTCAACAGTTTTTATATATACATCTATAAAATTAAAGAGTTTTTAATTTTGAAAATTTACAATTAAAATTATCTAAATTTTAAGTTCTGCAATTAAAAAATCTGTAATCTTGATGATCTACATTGAAAATGTATTCAATTTGAAAGATGTAGAACTGAAAATTTGACTTTTTATCTTCAAAATCATACATAAACATTTCAGGAAAAAACTTTCTAGCAATTATCCAACAGAAGATAGTTATAAACAAAATTATTTTAACAATTATTTTTGTTAACTTGAAATAAATGTTTCCTCACTCTAAGCGAAAACTTGACAAAAGGGGAAAATTTAAAAATAAGCCGCAACTATTTAGCATTACTATAAGAAAAATAGTTACAAACAATAATAATTTGTTTAAACAATTATTTTTGTTAAATTTCATTCATTCTTTCAATAATCTGAGTGCAAAGGGGACAAAAAGTTGAATATTTCAACAAAAAAACTGCAACTTTCTAGCAATATTCTAAAAGAATATTACCATACATAATAATAAAGTGTTTAAACAATGATTTGTGTTAACTTAAATTAATTATCACCTCACTCCAATTAAAAATGGACAAAAAGTGGCAAATTTTAGAAAAAGCGGCAACTCTAGCAACATTCTTCGAGAATATTATTATATATAATAAAAAATTGTTTAAACTAATCATTATGTTAAATTTAATTGATTATTGCCTCGCTCTAACTGTCAAGTTAAAAATAAGTTGAATAAATGAGAAAACCCGTGGCTTTCTACCTCTATTGTAATAGAAAATTGCTGAAAAAAATAAAAATTTATTTTAAAAATTAATATAAACATCCCATTACTAGTAGAAAGTAGTATTTTACTTATTTAATGCAATTTTAATTTTTTTAACGCACAAAAATCATAATTAGCGCCAAAAACTTGTAAAATCCATATTTTCACTTATGGGTTTTTTTGGTACTATAATTTTTGGTAGAATTTTTTTTGTAGTAAATTAATCTCTTTGTTAAAGAATTAATTTTTTCAGTTGAAAATTCAACTTTTTTGTTGAGAATTCTTTAATTTTATCAGATATTCGTCTTTTTAGTAGTAAATTAATCTTTTTGTTTAATAATTCTTTTTCATTTGAAAATTCAACTGTTTGGTTCGGTTAAAAATTTATGTTTTGTGCCTGAAAATTCTACTTTGTGGTTGAGAGTTCCTGAACTTTATTAAATATTCATTGTTTTTTCAGTAGAAAATAATCTTTTTGTATAAAAATTTATCTTTATGGTTAAAAATTTAACAACTAGGTTTTAAAGTTGAACTACTTTCTTAAAAATTTATTTTTTGGTTAATGATTCGAAATTTGAGTTAAAAATTCATCTGTTTGGTTGAAAATTTAACTATTTGGTTGAAACTTATTTCTTTGCGTGTTTAAATAACTCTGGTAATTAATAACTTACCTATTCTATTTTTGGTTGAAAATGTTTTTTTAAAGTAAAAATTGAACCATTTTGTTCTTGTATTTTGTTGGAAATTCGTATTTTTTGGTATAAAGTTAACTTTTTTTTATCAAAATTTCTCATTTTTGATTTGATAATTTAACTGTTTTATGTAGAAATTCGTGATTTTGTCTCGGAAATGCAATAATTTAGTTTTAAAAAATCAACTATTTGGTAGAAAATTCGCTTTTTTATCATTTAAAAATATACCTTTTTTGAATTAAAAGTTTAAACCTTCCATTTTTGGTAGTAAATTAATCCTGTCGGTTAAAAATTCATGTTTTGTAGTGGAAAATTCGACTTTTTGGTTGAGAGTTCTTGAATTTTGTTAAAAATTCGTTGTTTCTTCATTATAAAATTAATCTTTTTGCATAAAAATGTGTCTCTTTGGTTAAAAATTTAACAACTAGGTTTTAAAGTTGAACTACTTTCTTAAGAATGTATCTGTTTGTTTGGAAATTGAACTTTTTGGTTGAAAACTCATTTTTTCGTGTCAAAAAATTACTTTGGTAATTGAAAACTGACCTATTCCATTTTTGTTCGAAAATGTTTCATTTTTAAGTAAAAATGTATTTTGTCTCAAAAGGTCAATAATTTAGTTTTAAAAATGAACCATTTGGTAGAAAATTCGTTTTGTTTATCAATTCAAAAAATATAGTTTTTTTAAATTAAAAGTTTAAACCTTCCATTTTTTGTTAAAAATGTACCTTTCTTAGTTTAAAAATTCAATAATACCCGGATTGACTCTCGCACAAAACTAAATTAGGGACATTTCAACACTTATTCTGAAAATACTTTTTTAAATTAAATTGTTGATTTATTACCGAAGTTTATAATTCACCACACGTTCACGCAGATAACTTCGGCATATTGGCAACTTGGCTCGCTATAAAGACCAAAAAATCAGTATAAATTTAAAATCGAGTTTCACTTAAAGGTTACTTTACTTTCGGGGGGGGGGGGGGGCAATTGCATAAAATTGGAAATATAGTTTATGGATGATTCCTCAGCTTAGATTGAGATTCATATACTCGTTGCAGAGTCAAATTCAAGTACAAATGTCGATGGAGATCTCTCCTCAACATCACAGCATCGTGCTAGGAAAGCAAAGCAGTAACTTGAAGATGATTATGCAGCGTACCGCTACGCAAATCATGTTTCCTGATGCCGGTGACCCGAATATCCCAAGTCTGAAGAAAAGCAACGTTACCATTACTGGGTCAATCCATAATGTTTACCTAGCTCGTCAACAATTAGTGGTGAGTGATGAACATCTAATTAACTATGGCTATGTTCCTCAGCGAAGCGTCATTTAAATACAGTTATGCACGATTCTAGACCTCGGAGGTCTTAAAATATTCTGCGAGGCGGAAACAACTCTAGTTAATTCATGGTGGGATGAAATCAAAAAACGAGGTTCCAAATAACATGTAGGTGGCAATTCTTGACCGATTTTGGTATTCAAAAAAACAAAATTCAGCATTAAATTTCGGAGAGATTTATGAGGCCTGATTTTTAAATTTTTTTTTAAACTCTTTTTTTTAATACAGAGTGACGAAAAAGTCGAGTTTTTCGTTCTCTTCTGTTTATCTGCGTCGAAAGAAAAAAAATTATCACATTGTTAAGTCAATTGTTATAAATTAATTAATTTAAGAAATAGTCTACACTAAGGATTCTTCGTTTGCAAAGTAAATTTTTGCGTTAAAATTACTTGCTTTCATCGAAAAAATAATACTTGATCCAAAAAATTTGTCAACCGATATTTTGTATTTATTTGGTAAAGAAATGCCTAGTGTGGATATTTAAAGGTCGAAAAAAAAATTTTTTTTTCTCCTAATTTTCCTCAAAAGATGTCGCCAATGATTTTTATATGTGATGTTTTGTCATTTTTGATTAATTTTGTAAACAAATTGTGTCTTTAAAACATGGAAAACAAAAGAACATTTTACATTTTATTACTAAGGAATTAAAACTTGATTGCGACTAATCAATAGAATTTTAAGAAATTGACCAAGGATAATGATATACAGCAAGTGCATGCTTATTATTGTTGTACAAATTTCCACCCTTAAAAATTCCTAAGAACACTAGGTTTATATAATTTGTTAACAAAATTAATAAAAAATATTGGATGATAATTTTCCATCATTTAACCCCACTGGCGACGTCATTTGAGGAAAATTAGGAGAAAAGGGATTTTTTTCGATCTTTAAATCACAATGTTATAAATTTTATTATATAATTTATTTATAAAATTAATAAAAAATATCGGGTGATAATTTCCCATTATTGAACATCACTGGCGACATTATATAGGGAAAATTATGGGGGAAAAGATTTCTTTCTGCCTTTAAATGTCCACATTAGGTATTTGTTTACATAATTTGTTGACAAAATTAATAAAAAATATTGGATGATAATTTCCCATCACTAAACGTCACTACTGTCGACATAATTTGAGATAAATCAGGAGGAAAAACTATTTCTTTCTGCCTTTAAATGTCCACTCTGGGCATTTGTTTATACAATTTGTTTATAAAATTATTTTAAAATATCGGATGATCATTTCCCCGTCACTAAATATCACTGCCGTTATAGTTTGAGGAAAATTATGAGAAAAAACGATTGATTTCTGCATTTAAATGTCCACACAGGGCATTTGTTTCACAATTAAATTGAAAGCTTTCAAAATTTAAGAGTTTAAACAAAATTGAGAATCTATAAATGAAATTATTTCAGATTGAAATTTCGAAAACAGAAAAATTGAAGAACTTTAAAAATTGACCACTTACAATTCAAAGGAAGTGAAATTTGCTTCAGTGCTTTTAAATAAAAATAATTTATAATTCGATGCGACTAAACTATATTTTTAAAAAATATTAAAATTGATTCGAAAAATTTTTCTGAAGTAAAAAAATTAATTTTTCGTCATTTTCACCGTTCAAAATGTAACAAATATTAATTATAAGCCTTTGAAATTGAATTATTCGAGAAAAAAAAGTATTAAAATGAAGTGTAATTTTTCATATAAAGGCTTTGAAAACCGTTGTCGCAAATTAAGGGGAAAAATTCTTTGCATTGGTATGAACAGATTGTAAAAATGGTAATTTAATTATTTTTTGTATATCTGTTAGGTATAATAATTTAATCAACTGCTTAGGCTCATTTAACAATTTTTTAACTCTTAATATTGAAAAATTTGTTATTATGGATTTTAAAATTGATTATGTTTTTAATATTAGGTAATCGAAAGCCAAGAACGCGTCAATTTCTTTTTGATTTTTAATATTTTACATAATTTTTAGTTGAAAATTCATCTATGTTTTTGGAAATTCATTTTTTAACGTAGAAATTTATTTGCTTATCTGAAAATTTAACCATTGTTTTTCAAGTTGATAATTAATCTTTTTTGGTGAAATGTTTAACCATTTTGTTGAAAACTCGTTTGTTTTTGTTCAAACATAATTTTTTCAACTGAAATTTAACTATTTTATTTTTAATTGTGAATTAATCTTTCTTAATGGAAAATGTATCCATATAGTTTGAAATTATTAACATTTTGTTGAAAAATGGTCCTTTTTGGTAGAAAATTAATCTTCTTGGTTGAAAATTCATTTTTTTTAAATTCAACTATTTGAGTGATAGTCGAATTACTTTGTTATAAAGTCATTTTTTGGTGAACGATGCATACTTTAAGTGAAAATTCTACTTTTTCCTGAAAAATTTAACCATTTTATTGAAAATTCGTGTCTTTTTTTTTAAAACTTGTTTTTTTTTCTAGAAAATTATTCTTCTAGCTTGTAAATTCATCTTTTTCGTTGAAAATCATTTTATTTAATTCAAAATTGAACTACTTAATTTTCTCTTGTAAATTTTTTGTTAGTTATAAATATTTTTCATCTATTTTTTTAAACATTTGATTTTTTGTCAAATTGATTTCTTAACTGAAAATTTAACTGTTCCATTGTTTAAGAAAACTTGATCATTTTTAGTTGAAAATTCATTTTTTAAAGTGGAAATTAATTAATTTATCTGAAAATTTAAGCATTCTTTTTCAAGTTCATAATTTATCTTGACAAATGGTCCTTTTTGGTAGAAAATTAATCTTTCTGGTTGAAAATTCATTTTTTTTAATTCATCTACTAGGGTGATAGTCCAATTAATTTGTTAAAAAGTCATTTTTTGGTGGACGAGGCATAATTTCAGTTGAAAATTCGTGTCATTTATTAAAAACTTGTTTTTTTCTTCTATAAAATTATTTTTCTAGCTTGAAGATTTATCTTTTTCGTTGAAAATTATTTTCTTTAATTCAAAATTTAGCTACTTCGTTTTTTATTGTAAATTCATTTTTTTTAGTTCTAAATTGAACTATATGGTTGAAAATTAACGTATTTTGATAAAAATGCCCTTTTTTGGTAGAAAATTAATCTTGGTTGAAAATTCATTTTCTTTTAATTCAACAATTTAGATTAAAGTCGAACTGCTTTGATAGAAATTTATTTTTAGGTTGAATATGCATAATTTTAATTGAAAATGCATCGCCTTGGTTAAAAATTCAACTATTTTGTTGAAAATATAATTATTTCTGTTTTTGTTGAAAATTTTTTTTTTTAGTTGAAGCTTAAATTGTTCAGATAATTTTTTTTATTTCAAAATTGAACGAGTTGGTTGAAAATTCATGTAGTTTGTTTGAAAATTCTTAATTTTCGGTAGAATATTAATCTTCTTGGTTAAAAATAAAAATATTTGTGAAACATTAAACTACTTTGTTGAAAAATTAACTGTATTGTTAAAAATTGCTTATATTTTATTGAAAGTTAATATTTAACTAAAAATTTATCTTTCAGTTTTTATTGTATCATTTTTTATTTTTTTATTTTTCATTTATCATCTTAAATTGAAAATTCATGCACCTAGTTTTATAAAAAAAAATTTTTGTTGCAGAAAACTAATCTTTGTAGTTAAAACTTAATTTGTGTGTGTGTGAAAACTGCATCTTTTATGATTAAAAGTTCATTCTTTTTAATTCCAAAGGTTACTATTATATTTTTGGTCAAGATTTGATCTATTTTTGTTAAAAAATATACTATTTGGTTGAAAATGGATTTTTTGTTGTTGAAAAGTTCGACCATTTGGTTGAAAATGCAACATTTTTATTAAAAATTCAACTATCTTGTTGGAAATTCAACTATTTCCCTAAAAAGTGATCTATTTTTGTTTGAACATTTAACTTTTTCGTTGAACATTCGTCTTTTTGTATAAAAAATTCATCCTTTTGGATTGAAAATTTATCTTTTTTTTGCAGAAAGTCTAACCATTTGATTGGCAATTTAAATTATATATTTCACCTTAAAGTTATAGAATGTTTAAATTTTTACAAAATTTATATAAAAATAAAGAAATTATTATTGAATAGTTATTGTTATGAACTTTTAAGAGTTAACCGGAAAAAATGAAAATCTTTACCCGGAAAACCGGGAATTTTTTGTTGTAATTTGAGACCCTATCGGACAAACCAGGATAACTCATTTTATATTTTATATTTTTTTTATCTTTGCTTCCACCTATAAAACATCTGAATTGAAACCAAGAATTTTTTTTAGCGATGTTATTGAATTAAGTTAGAATCCAGCATTCTGATTCTTGAATGTGACTTACGTGGACATTAGATCATCAAGTGGAATTTTAGATTATCCGCCCAGTCGAACATTCTCTCGGCACTTTCTCGAGATCAACTTTACGATAAATTATTTGATAATAATTATAGAAAAGTATACTCATTTCATTTTTTTTCCAAGTGTGAAGCTCGTATTTAATTTCAATTTAAATTCTTATCGACAAATAGAGAACACGGCAACGGTTTGATCATGATTTAAAAATTACGGAAATGCATTTATAATCATGGTATTACATTGCCGTAAATTTTATCGTGAGCATATGATTCATCATCTTTTTGCAACATTGTTACTGGAAAATATTTTTACTCATACAACCTTATCTGCATTTTTTCTCTACATCGTTAAAGCATCAGTTGTAAATGATTTACAACACAACTGACACTGAGGTGAAGAACAGACTACAGTAAAATTTTTATTTTAGAAATTAATAATGAATCACACTTTTTTTTAATTGATTTGTTTAATTATTTAAAATTCAGAAGCATATACGTGTAAAAAGAAAACGATCAATTGATAATAATAGGAAATTCATTGGGATCAATTTTAAGTCTTTTAAATTGTAGAACAAAATGAAATTAATGATTGGAATATAATATTTTTTAAATATATTTGAGGTTTTACTCACGATGTTTTTTTAATTTTATATCTCGGTTAATAAGTTTCTTATTTTTTAAAAATAAAAGACCTTTAACGTTTTTGACTCCTGAAATAAGTATCAGTGAAAATAATTAAATTGTTAAAGTCTATTATTACAATAAATTCCTTAAATTTATTAATCGCCACAATTTCACTAAACTCTCTGGAATCTTTCAATGCCTTCAATTTCATGAATTAATTGTATTCCTTTAATGCATTAAAATCTTTTGAATCCTCTGCAATTCCTGAAAACCCTGAATATTGCAAATTTTCTGAATTTGTAAAATGTTCAGAATTCCTTGAATTACTTAAATGACGTGAAATCTCTCAAAATTCGCTAAATTCATTGAAATCCTTAAATTTAATTGAATATTCGGAATTGTCTGAACTCCTTAACTTCTCTGAAATCCCTAAATATTCTGAATTCCTAAAATTTTATGAATTCCTAAAATTTTATGAATTCCTTGAATATTCTAAACTCCAGACATTTCTTAAGTTCCTGAAATTCTTTGAATTCCTGAAATTTCTAAAATAGTCTGAATTCTTTGAATTTCCGAAATGCTCTCGAATCCGTCAAATTCTTTGAATTTTCTAAAATCCTTAAATTTCTGGAATATTCTATATTCCCCGAATTCCTTGAGTTCTCTGCATTTCTGAAAATCTCTGAAATCCTTGTTCTCTGTAAAATATTTATTTCTTAGAATTTCTTATAATCCTTGAACGTTCTGAAATCCGTTAATTCTTTTAATTTGTTAAGATTCAATAAACACACTAAAATCCATGGAATTTTCTGAATTTACTGAAATCCTTGAATTCCCTGAATGCCCTAAATTCCTGAAATTCCTTGAATTTTCTGAACTCTTTGAATTCCTTCAATTTTATTAATTTATTATATTCCTTTAATGCTCTGAAATCCCTGAAATTCTCGGAAATTCCTGAAATTCTTTGAATTTCTTAAATTCCTGGAATATTCTAAATTCAGTGAATTCTCAAAGATCCTTAAATTCCTTAAATGATCTCAGATCCGTGAAATTCGATGAATTCTTTAAATTCTTAATTTTTCGGAATATTCTGTATTCCCTGAATTCTTTGAATTCTCTACTCTTCTGAAAATCTCCGAAATCCTTGTTTTCCGTGAAATTCATGATTCGTCTCAATTTCTTGAAATCGTTGAATATTCGTACTTTCTTGAATTCTTTTAATGTTCTAAATTCCTGACATTCTGTAAATTCTCGGAATTTCTTTAATAATCTAAATTCTTGGAATTCTGAAATTGGGTTCTATTCTGTATTCCCTGAATTTCCTGTATTCCTTGAATTCGGAATCTCTTCAATATTCTATATTATTTTAAATATTCTGGATTCTCTGAAAACCGAATTTCAAAATATTGCAAGGAATTTATAAAATTTAAATTAATTCAAGGATGCTGATGATTCAGAAAATGTATATGAATTCAGATATATCAGGGAATTCGGATGAATTCAGAAGATATAAAGGAAGTTCAAAGAATTCAAAGAAATGAAACATTCAAAATTACTCAGTTTGTTTGCAAATCAAAAACTGTTACTCCAACGAGAAAAAAATATTCACATCATTTAAAATTTTATTTCACCGTATAGTATTTACCTATGAAAATGTCAGCTGTGAAGAAAAAAAATTGATCTGCTGATATTCAAATCTGGGCTGAGGCAGATTTTTTTCTTGTTCTTCAATAAAATGTTAATAACATCTTCCAAAAATTAATTGAATTAAGAACTGAATATTTTGAAGGTAGCTTTCCTATTCTAAAATTAATTGGAAACTCAATGTTTCCCTTGGGTTGTAGCGCGCATATACTTGCTAGCTGTTTAATAATCAAGCCTAATTTGTGGACCTTTTCAGCTAATTTAATTTTTGTGCTTCGAATAGCGAATCATAATGAATTCAAGTCATTTAAATATTTCCGATAGGTAAGTGCGATTGCGTTTATGGAAATAGAAACGGAAAATTGACGTCGATAGTTGAGAAGGTTAAGGGCAGCAAACGCGCGTTTCCGCCGACGCGATTACAAACCTGTTTGCTTAAAAATAGCGTCAAGTAATTTATTTCTTGACCTCTTCTAGTCAGCCGGAGATATTCTTAATAGAAGGCCGTGCGAGCTCATCTAATATAGTTTGTGCACTCTTTTAACTAATGCTTCTTAACAGAACGTATTTGTCTTGAAAACACCTTGATGATGATGATGATGTCTCAAATCGGTGACGATCAATTAGTCAAGAATTATGACATTTCAAGTTGTTTCTTGATTCTTAGCTCATGTCAAACTAGGAATATTTCAAGATTAAATTCTGTTCATTAGAACTTGACATTTTTAAATCAAAATCAACAGGAAATCTTTTTCAAATGCAGAATAACAGTAGTATTATTTTGAAATAGACTATCCTGTTGACGATTCTGCTATCAACAAGAGTTTCAAGACTCAGATGAAAATTCCATTTTATTTGTAGAAAAAGATTTTATCTACGAGTTTCTGGGTTTCCCGAAATGCTGGCTGAAAAGATTTAGGCTAATCAATATTTGAGAAGATGTGATACCATTTAAAGATGGTTACGTTCTAGTTTTTCCATTTTTAATTCATACAAATTTCGATGTTCAAACGATTCCTTCGGACAAACGATTTTTGAAGAACAAGAAAATTTATGCCTCGACTCGGATTTTAACTGGAAACACCACTATCTATGAGTGGAGCGGTAACCAATTACGTTTAACGCTCCACTTATTGACAGTAGCGTTCTCGGTTCAAATCCGTGACGAGGCAGATTTTGTTTTGCTCTTCTAAAATTGTTTTTCCGATGTCATCAGGATTACAATTTTGATCTTTGCATATTAATGTTTAGGGAAAACAAAAAATTGAAGAATTTTCGAAATGAAGTGTTATAGCCACTCTGATATGATACTCTTGTTAATAATTTATTTGCCTTGTATTTCTATTTCTATTTAATAACAGTTTCTTCCTCCTGACGATTAAACTTTTGGTTAAATATTCAACAATTTTGTTTAAAAAATTATCCTTCTTGGTTGAAAGCTCAAGTGATTTGTTGAAAATTCAACTATTTTCGTTGAAAATTCACATTTTGGTGTTCAAATTTAAATTAAATCTTTCTTGACTGAAAATTTCGTTTTTTTGTTTAGATTTAATTGTTTTTAATTTAAAAATGAAATATTTTTTGTTGAAATATCTACTAAATATTACATTATTCGTTAGTGATTCTTCTTTTTTTTTTTAAATTGAATTGCTTGGTTGAATGTTGATTCATGTTGTTAAAAATCGAATTTTTTTCTGAAGATTCATCATTTTAGTTGAAAATTCATCTCTCATTGAAAATTTGGGGATTTTCATGGTTAAAAATTATTTTTTCGACTTAAAATTTAACTATTCTAGTTAAAGATTCATTACTTTAGTTGAAAATTTATCTCTTCGTTCTAAAGTTTAACTATTTTTTTTTAAATTATGTTTTTAAATTAAAAATTAAATAGCTTGGGTAAAAGTTTCAATGCTTTGTCAAAAACTTTATTTATTATTAATTATTTGTTGAAAATTGAAATATTTGTTTAAATATTCACTTTTTTTGTTTAAAACTATTTTTTTAACTGAGAACCTAAGTTATCCATTTTTTGCTTAAAAAATGATCCTTTTTAGTTGAAAATTTGTCATTTTTGGTAGAAAAATAAATTGTAAAATGATTTGATGAAACATATAAATCCTTTCTTCGACCGTTGATATTTATTGATTTCAAATCGTAGATTTCAAATCAAAAAAAATAAATATCTTATTTTGAAATTTCCTCTATTTCGATTAAGTTGTCTTCTTTCTTGACTGAAAAAATGTTATTTGACAAAACTTCCTAAAAAAAATCATTGTTTTTTATTAAAAATTCGTCTTTTTTTTTCAAATTCGTCTTTTTTAGTTGATAATATATCTATTTTGGCAGAAAATTCAGCTATTTAGTTCAAAATTCGTCTTTTTTGGATGAAAATTAAACAATTTGATAGACATTTTTTTCATGAAACTAAAAAATATTTTTTTTTGTTTTAAAATTCAACTCTTTTGTTAAGAAATCATTTTTTTGTGGCTAAATTTTTTATTATTTTGTCAAAAGCAAATTCGCTTTGGTTATATTAATTTTTTTACTGAGAATTTAGTTTTTCAATTTTGATTGAAACTTAATTTTTCAAGTTTGAAATCCAATTATTTCTTTGAAAATCCGTTTTTTCGGCTTAATATATTAATTATTATATATTTCGTTAACAATTCATTTTTAATTGAAAATTCGATTTTTCGGGTTGAAAATTCCACGGTGTTCTTAAAATTCCTACTTTTTGTCTTGAAAATATGACTACTAAGTTTTACTTTTTTGTTTGTTAATTTAATTTTTTGGATTTTCTGACTTTTTGAGTTACAAATTTAATTAATTTGGAGAAAATTTGACTATTTAATTGATCATTTGTTTTTTTGGCTTGAAAATTCAACTGCGCTCTAAAAAGTTAAATTATCTGGTTATAAATTTGGTTAAAAATTCTAATACTTTGTTGAAGATTTAACTATTTTTTTAAAAAGTCATATTTTAATTTTACGATCAAAAGTTCAACTGTCTTCTAAAAAATTCAATAATTTGGTTAAAAATGTAACTGTTTTTGATCAAAGTTGAATTTTTTTGAAGATTCAACAATTAAAGTGAAAATTCATTCCTATTGGTTGGAAATTCAATAATTTGGTTAATAATGTAAACTATTTTTTTGACAATTGAACAATTTTGTTAAAAAGTCATATTTTACGGTCGAAAATTTAACTTTCTTCTAAAAAATCCAATAATTTGGTTAAAAATGCATCTGTTTTCGATTGAAATTTATTTATTTTTTGTTAGGAAATTCAACAATTCGGTTGAAAATTCATCTCTGTATTTTGGAAATTCAACAATTTGGTTCACAATTAAACTATTTTGTTGACCATTTTACTGTTTTCTTAAAAAGTGATATTTTACTGTCAAAAATTCAACTGTCTTCTGAAAAATTCCATAATCTGTTTAAAAATCCAACTGTTTTTGATTGAAGTTTAATCTTATTGTTAGAAAATTCGGCAATTCGTTTGAAAATTCATCATCTGTAGGTTAGTAATTCAACAATTTGGTTTATAATTTAAATATTTTGTTGACAATTTAACTAATTTCTTAAAAATTCACACTTTTCGGTCGAAACTCTATTATTTTGAACATTCATCCTTTTGGATTGAAAATCCATTTTGAATGGTAGAAAAGTCCTTTTTTTAAATAAATAGTTTTTTTAATTTAATCTTTGAAGTTAAGGAAAAATCAAGGAATTTTAAAATTTAAGTTTTTCGGTCCCCTGTTTCTCAAGTAATTTTGTATTTGTTTTTGTCTTATTGCAGGGTTCTTTACCTCTAGTCCTGATGTTCGATCTTCCCGAGGATTCCGTTTCCTCAGTCGATACTGAGAATATTTCTCACTTGATGCAATCTTTAGATGTGTTCATAAATGTACGACACAAACCTAAACAGAGCACTCTTTCCGTAATTATCAAGGGAATCGAACGAAATGCCACCAACATTTACGAGGCAAGGAAGCAACTTCTTGCTCTGGATGAACCTCGGATTCAAGCTGAAATTCCAGCCACCTATCACGTTCCAAATTCTGGCAGCGTTTTTCAGGGAACAAATAACAACACTCCTGGTAAGTATTTTTAATTTTAAAACTTTTCGTTTTTCAAATTTTTTTGGTTCTCAGTCTATTTTACCGGAAAATCCTGAAAACCTGGAATTGTCAGAGATTTTTTTAAGTCATGAAATTTTCTTGAGTGTCCTTAATTTTGAGTTGAGAAGTAAAATTTAATTACAATGATCATTTGTCTTGTTTAAAATTAATTTTTTTAACTAAAAATTTTACTGTTCTAATTTTAGTTTAAAATCTATAATTTCAAGTTAAAAATTCAAGTATCTGATTGAAAATTCTTTATTTTTAGTCAAAATTTAATGTTCTGGGTTGAAAATTCAGTTAATGTATTTGATTAAAAAATCGAATTTAGTTCTGGAAAATTAATCTTTTCGACTGAAATTTTATATTCACATTAAAATTAAAAACTGAATGATTTCGAATTCGAATGTTGAAAAGTGGATCATTTAAAATTAAAGGAAATTTAAACTGGTTTTTTTTCAATTTAAAAGTGTTCAAATTTGAATATTTTAAAATAAAAACTTGTGAAAGTTGGAAATTTTTTCTCTCTTTTGACTGACAAATTTTCCTTAATTAAAAAGTTAACTGATTTTAAAGTCTTCTTTTTCGATTGAATTCAATTGTTTTTCATTACAAATAAAAACATTTTTTGGTTAAAATATCAACCAGATATCGACTGCAAAATTTTTCATTTAGAATTCATATTTTTTTTATTAAAAAATTATTAACTTCGTTAAAATGTAAGATGCTTTGTTAAAAATGAATTTGTTTGGTTGCAGATTCTATTTTTTTGACAATTTGTTATTTTGTTTATACATTAACAATTACATTTTTTTATTAAAAATTCAAGTTTTTTCAAAAATTCATATTTTTGTGTTGAAAATTCAAATGTCTTCTAAAAAATCCATCTTTTTAACTTAAAATGTAACAATTTCGTTGAAGTTTAATCTTTTTTGTTTTAAAATTCGACAATATGATTAAAAATTAATCTTTGTAGGCAGAAAATTCTAGTATTTTGTTGAAAATTAAACGGGTTTGTTAAACATTCGTCTGCTGGACCGAAAAATCTCCTTTTGGATTTAAAATTCACCTTTTTTTATTAAAAAATTGAACTGTCTTTAAAAAAATCAAATTGTCTGATTCAAAATAGGATTAACTTTTATTGAAATTTAATATTTTTTGTTACAAAATTCGATCGTTTGGTTGAAAATTTATCTCTTTAGTTTGGTTGACAATTTATTATTTTTAAATGACAGTTCGTGTATTGTGTTGAAAACACGTATTTTTTCGTAGAAAATATTCTTCTTAGTTAAAATAATTCATCTTTTTGGTTGGAAATTCAACTATTCCAGTTGAATATTCATCATTTCTGTTAAAAATTCATCAGTTTTCTTAATAATTTAAATTTTTTCACTGAAAATTGAACTGTTCCTTTTTTGGTTTAAAATTGATCTTTTTTGTTAAAAATTCAACAATTTGGTTGAAATTTTGTCTTTTTTAGTTGACTATTCATATATTTTGTTCAATAATCTTCTTATTTTTGTAAAAAATGAATTTTCTTGTTTAAAAATTTATCTTTTGTGTTGAAAACTCAAGTATTTCAGTTAAATATTCATCATTTCAATTTTTGAATGTAGATTGGTGAAATTGGCTTCAGCATAACAAAAAATTTAAATACAATTTATCATTGAATCAGACGTTTCGACCTCGATTATGGGCTAAACGAAGACAAATTTTTTGTCCACAAAATATAAAGTTTTTGGACATGGTTAAATCATAAAAATGTTCAAAATTTATTAATTTCAAATTCAAATTTTAAGAACGGGATGATTGAAAATGTAAGTCAATTTAAAATGTACTATTTCTAATCATAAGCGATCAAATTTGAATAATTAAACATTAAAAATTAATTAATTAAAATGATTTTTAATTCGAAGCTTTTGTTAGATCAAAAAATAAATTCACTGTAACTTTCACTAATCAAAACGGAAACATTTTCTGATATAAAACTTTTAAAATACATTATTTAAATTCACCGTTAAAGTGAAGTAATTTTAAACTCTAAACATTTAAAGTGAAAAAACTTCTACCACGGGGCGCTAAAAATTAAACGAATCAAAGATTCATTTGAAACTGAAAAATTGTAATTACCAAGAATTGTGATATTAAAACTTTTTTTGTACTCAAGCCCTTTCAAACTTCAATTGTTTAATTAAATTTATATCTTTTAAAAATCAACGATTTTTAAATGGTTTCAAAATTCAACGATTTCAGTTTTAATGCAAAATTAAAACTTATGAAACAAAAAAATTGAAAATCGAGTCATCAGCGTGAAAATTCAGAACTCTAAAATTGTAAATAGAAAAATTTAAAGAAATTATTTAATCACTGAGTTAACAATTTCAGATATATTTTTATATATTTTAATCTTTAAGCAATACAATTTCCATCTTTTTAATCGTATTAAAGTTACTTCCAATGAAATATTTTTAATTTTAAGTAATTCATTTTTTTAACATTTTAACTAAACATCGAAAAATATTAAGATATTTTATCGAAAATTTAAAATCAGAAAGATAATTTAGAAATGGATGTATATTTAAATCTAAAATTAATTAATATAAAAACTGTCTATTAAGGCTTTTGATGTAAAATTTTGCAATTTGGAAGATTTAATAGTGAAATTATTCTGATATTTTTTATATGTATTTGAATTTGTAACTATCACCGATACGGGAAGATTTCAATAAAAAAAATTTCGTCCTTAAGGTTATTAAATAAAAATTATAGTAAAATATTAGCACTTAAATTTTCAATATAAATATAAATTATTTTAGGTCGTTCATGATGCTTATGTTCAATAGAAAAAGTATGACGAACCCTAACGCAACTCGATTGAGAACATCATTCTGTAAATTGATATTAAAACAGTTATAAATCGCTGAAAAAGGTAATATCCGCTCAAAACCATCTGAACGTTTATCTTTAAGAAAAAATAATAGAATTCTTATTTTTTAAACCGGAAGAAGGTATTTGAAGAAAAAAGCCTGACCGTTTCTTTCAGTAAAAAAGAAAAAAAAACAACTATAAATTATCATTCTGACTTGGAAGAGGAAATTTTCGAGACAAATTATATTAAGTTCTTACGCAGAACAGTAAATTTTTCGAAATAATAATTACAGTTTTGACTTTAAACGAGGAATTTTCGAAAAAAATTATGTTTCTGATTTGGAAAAGGGAATTTTCGAAAAGAACTAGAATTCTGACATAAAACAGGACTTTTTTCAAAAGAATCAAAATTTCGAGTTGGAACATGACAATTTAAAAAAGAAGTATAAATTCCAGACCAGGTAAATAACATTTGACCTAAAGAAAATCGGGAAATGACAGTGATTTTTTTTTTTTATGAAAGAATATAATTTAAAATAAGTTTGATTTCACCCTTTTCCAAATGTTCAGTTCAATTGTTAACACTGTTAAGAATTTCTTGTCTAGTTTTTTTTTGGGGGGGGGGGGGTCCAGCCATTTTTTAAGGGTTTTTTACGGTAGGAAGTCCTTTACTCATGTACGTAATTTTTTGCAATCTCGCAGAAACTTTATTATGAAGATGATCTTTTTACTTATAAATCTGATTATTTGGTTTAAAACTTAACAATTTTCTTAACAAGACATCATTTTTGGTTGCAAATTCAACTGTTTGGTTAAAAATTCGTCTTTTTGAGTTAAAAGTTTAACTCTTTTCGTAGAACCTTTTGTTTAAAATGAATATTTTGTTGCTGATAATTCAACTGAAATCTGTTTTGGATGAAAATGATTTTTTTGTTGAAAATTTATCCTTTTAATTTGAAAATTCATCTTTTTTAGTCGAAATGTTGCATTTTCCTTGGATAAAAATGCAACTGTTTTGTTGAAAATTGAACAATTTCCTAGAAAATTAACTTTTTTTAAATTTTAAATTCTTATTTTTGTGTTGAAAAGTCAATTGAGATCTTTTTGAATGAAAATTCAACCCTTTTCTTTTTAATTTGTCTTCGATTTAAAAATTCACCTGTTTTAGTAGAATTTTCATTTTTCTTTGGCAAAAATATTTGGTTAGAAATGTAACAATCTTGTTAAAAAGTCATACTTTTTGGGTAAAAATTAGACTATTTAGCAGAAAATTAACTAATTGTTTACAATTCTTATTTTGTTTTTAGAAAGTGAACTGGAGTCTTCTTTTGATCAAAATTTAAATATTATTTTAAGGCTTTTTTCAAATTCTTCTCTTTTAAAAGAAATTGCATCTTTATTGAATAAAAATGCAACTCTTTGGTTAAAGATTAAACAATTTGTAAAAAACTCATACTTTTTGGTTGAAAATTATACTGTTTTGTTGAAAATTTAACTAATTCGTATAAAATTTACTTTGCTTTAAAATTTATATTCTGATGTTGAAGAATGAACTTAAATCTTTTCTGGATGAAAGTTCAATTTAAAAAAAGTTCACATTTTTTTATTAAAACATCATCTGTTTTAATACAAATTTCATTTTTCTTGGATAAATGTGCAACTTTTGGTAGATAATTGAACTATTTTGTTAAAAATTCATCCTTTAGAGGAAAACATTCTTCTTTTTGGACTGAAAATTTAAAAAAAATCTTAGTAACTTATATTTAGTTAAAAAAAAATTCTATTTTGTTCTTGAAAAGTTAACTAGAATCTTCTTTGGATGAAAATTCAACTATTTAAAAAAAAATAAATAAAAAGTCGTCCTTTTTTTATGTAAATTCATCTTTTTGGATTAAAAATTCACTTTTTTTTTGTAGAAAATTATTTGTTTTTTTTTTTTAATTCTTATTTTAATCGCGAAAAGTCAAGAAAAAATTTTTTTTACGGGAATCCATTTTTTTTAATTTGGTAAACAAATTATTTTCTTAGTTTTAAATTTCATTTTTGTTGAGTAAAAACGCATCAGTTTCCTGAAAAATTAATTTTTTTACTGAAAAGTCATATTTTCTGATTGAAAATTCCATTTTTATAAAGAAAATTCGTGTTTTGGTTTAAAGGTTCAAAAATTTAGTTAAAGTTTTCTTTCTTTCTTGAGTGCAAAATCTTTATTTGTAGAAAATTTTTCTTTTGCTTTTCAAATTTTTTTTGGCATAAATTTAATCTTTTTTAATTTAAATATAATCTATAACACTTTTTTGTTGGTAATTTACCTTTTTAGATTGAAAATTCAACTATTGCGTTAAAAATTTCATTATATTTTTTAGAAATTCATATATTTTGTTTAAAATCCATCTTTTATAGTAAAAAGGGATTTGACAAAATAAATAAATCAATACAAGATTCAACTGCTGGTATTTGAATAATAATCATCAAGGAAAAATTAGGAGATTTTGGAAATGAAGTTCTCGGACACCCTGCCTAATTCTGCGACCAATAACTAGCAAAACATTCCTAGAAACAGAAAATTGCTTACAATAAGAGGGGGGGGGGGGGGGGTAGAAATATTTTGTTTTAGCTTGTTACAGGCGTATTCGTGGTGTTATAGAGGGCCTTGAATCCGTTACGTAATTTAAGTACGGCGCCTAAACAGATTGCCGGTCTCTTGCACCTTACTCGCACTCACTTTACGCGGGTTCGATTCCTGCCCGAGCTAATAAAAAGGAGGATATTTTTTCGCCAATGAGCATTTGTAATATTTTTTGTTACAAAAAATAGACCAACCAATTGAAATTTAAACCTAATATCTTGAATATACCCTACAAGGTTTACAATTTGGTGTCTAGGTATGCACAATATGATGAGTGGAGGTCAGGACAACTTTTCGAATGTGTTGACAGTGAACACTCAGAACCCTCCGTACTGCATGTCTCCAATGATGCACTCACCAAGTCCCCTGAGTCTCTCTCCGCATTGGGGTCTTCCTTCTATGTTCTCTCCACTTCCGGTTCATCATAATCCCTATGTGGTCTCTCACTTGAATCACCTGCTGACAACGCAGCACATGATGGCCGGAAACATGATGCCTCATCCTCATGGAATGCCGGGTCAAAATATGCCTGGTATGAATCAAGTTCATCCTAACATGCCCGGAGTTTTCTCCCACATGAACAGTTTAAGTCTGAACGCGAACTCTCTGTCTGATAAGGGAGGTAGTGGTAAGTCAAAATTTATTTCAGTGCCCAAATTCAGTAATGAATTATTCATCTACTTTTTACTCTCTAGAATTTTTGGTTAGCAGACTTAACACTTCTTCCCCTATTCCCTCTTTTCCCTATTTTAAGGAACTCCTCTTTTTTCTCGGTTTTGAATAAACTTGTCCCTTTTTTTAATTTTGATATCAAATACTAATTGAATTAGGACAGTTTTCGTGCGAAAATATGGTCCCAAAAAAAAAACTTTTCTATAATTTTAAGAATTGAAATAATATTATCAGTAATTTTTTATGATAGAAAAAAAAATAGTTTTTGTTGATATGAACAACTTAAGTCTGAACGCGAAGTCTCTGTCTGATGAGGGAGGTAGTGGTAAGTCAACATTTATTTTAGTGCCCAAATTCAGCAGTGAATTAATTTACAACTTCTTATTCTCTAAAATTTTTAGTTAGAAAATTTTACAGACTTTCCATTTTTTTCGTGTTTTTTGTGTGCCTAAATATGAACTAAATTAGGGCAGTTTTCGCGCCAAAAATAAAGTCCCTGTAAAAAAAGTTTCTATAATTTTAAGAATTAAAATATCAGTAATTTCTTGCGAATGGAAAAAACATTTATTATTTTAAGAATAGTTTTTTATGAACAACTTAATTCTGAATGCGAGCTCTCCGGTAAGTCAAAATTTATTTCAGTGCCCAAATTCAGTAATAAATTAATCATCTATTTTTTATTCCCTAGAGTTGTCGGCTAGAAAAATTCATACTCTTTTCCATATTCTCCGTGTAAAAATATGTTATATAATTTTAAAAATTGAAGTAATATCGGTAATTTGTTGTGACAGAAAAAAGCATTCATTATTTTAAGAATAGTTGTAGTTGTAAATGTAATTATTTTGTATAAATAGTTATATTTTTTGGCTAGAAAATCAACTCGTTGGTTTGAAAGTCAAAATACTTTGTAAACAAATAATTTTTTCGGTTGAAGATTTATCTCTTTGGTTGAAAATTTAACTATTTTATTGAAAATTAACATTTTTGTTGAAATTTCTTAATGTCGGAATTGAAATTCAACTGTTTTGTAAAAAAAAATTCACCTTTTTGACTTGATAATTCTACAGTTTGGATACATTTTTTGTTGTTAAAAATTTATCTTTTAAGTTTGAAAATTCATCTGTTTGTTTATTAAGAATTAATTTTTTTTTTTTGAAAATTCAACTACTTAGTTGAAAGTTGAACTACTTTGTTAAAAATTCATTATATTGATTAAAGATTCAGCTAATTTATGGAGAGAAAAAACTTTCTTGAATATATATAATTTTTGTTCTTTCTTCACTAGAAATATTTCTTGGTTGAAAATTAAACTCGTTTTTTTACAATTCGTCTTTATGGATTGAAAATTCAACGGGTTAGCAGAAAATCTAACTTTCTTGTTAAAAGTGAACCTTCTTGTTAAAAAATGCATCAATTTTATAGAAACTTTAATTTTTCTGTTGAAAATTAACTTTTTTGTTGAAAATTCAAGTATTTTTTTAGAAAATTCGTCTTTTTGGTTTGAGAATTCAACAATTTGGTATATTTTTTGTTCTTTCTTCACTGAAAAATATTTCTTAGTTGAAACTTAAACACTTTTGTTGACAATTCGTCCTTATGGGTTGAAAATTCATCTTTTTATGTTGAAAACTCAACTATCAGGTTAAAAATTAAATTGTTAAAAATTCATGTTTTTTTTTTAATCTAACTATTTGGTTGAAAATTTTGATTTCTTGGTTGAAAACTAACTGTTTTGTTCATAGTTCATTCTTCGAGTTCAAAAGTCAAATGTTTTCTAGAAAATGCGACTTTTTAGTTTGAAAACTGAACTCTTCTGTTGAAAATTCGTCTTTTTGGATTGAAAATTCAACTATTTTGTTGAAAATCAAGTATACTTCGATTTGAAAATTTAGGAATATGGTAAACATTAATTTGTATAAAAAGAAGTCGAAAAATTTGTTCCCCCATTATTTCCTGTTTCGAGAGAATTATCAGCGGTAAAATCTGTGTTAGTTTCTCTCTGTGAATAATTAGTTTCAGTAAAATTTAAGAAATCTAAATTAGATTAAAATATAAAATCCTACTTCAAGTCCATTAATCAAGTTAATGTATAGAATTGCTGAAAATGAAACCAAAAATCCAATGACCATTTGTGCAATGACCATAAAATGTTTCTACTGTAATTTGAAAAAAGTACCTCCTTCAAAAAAAAGTTCATAAAAAAGAACAATTTTTTTTTGTTTTGAACAAAAAGAAAAAGAGGAAACAAAAATTAGAAGACAACCAACCAAATTTTGTTGTTGATTTCTTGATTTTATTTCCAGAAATTCTATACATTGTTTTGAATCTTTTGGCCCTACGCCAAAAAATTTTGGAAGAGGAGCTAAAAAAATTCTAGTCTTTTTTGCATTGCAACCTACTTCATAAAGCTATCAATTGAAATATAGACTTACAAGTATGGAAGACAAGTTGGCTTGAAAGCAATTGAAGATGAAATCACTGTTATTAAATTTTTGTTGTAGAAAGTTTCAATATCGCTTTATTATTATCCATCATGGAATGAACTAATTATGTTGTTAATTTTCAGCCTACTCATCGCTGAGCAGCGTCTCCAGCTCTCTCTCTAGTCCTGCCATTAGTCCTCGTAACTCTTCTCCAGTAAATCCCGCGGACTCGACTTCTTCCAATCTAGGTAAAATTTTTTTCTTAAATGCCTGATAATTAGACGCGAAATTAAAATGTAATTATAAAAGTTAATTAAATTTCCCATTTTTTGTTAGATCTGTCGAGCTTGCTATCAGATCTGACTGTTAGCGATCGCCGAGCGCCGGGATGCGAGAAGAAATCTTTAGAAATGGTGCAACAGAATCTCACGCCATTTGACTATGAGCAGAAGAAAATGCTTGCAGTGAAAGCAATGCAAAGCAAACCAAGTCCTACAGACTACCGAGTACCCACTTCTGCCTGGTCGGGCTATGGACTTAGTCAAAGCACTCCTTTGACACCTGGAGGCGAAGCAAGCAAGGTAAAGGCTAAAAAGACTCATGAGCAACTAGATAAGTGTTTGGAAAAATTATCATCGGCAATAAAATATTGAATTAGGATTTTAAAAATCGTATTTTCTTTTTTTATTGATAATAATTACATTATTTAAATTTCGCTGTCAAATTTATCGCTTCTAATTGGAAAGGGCGGATAATTTAAAAGGTGAAAGAAGTCAAAGTAGTAGAAGACATATAAATTCACAATAAATAGTGCCTTATTCAGGGGTGCTACAATATCACCATTTCTAAATTCTTTTATAGATATATAACCAACCATACAGATCGAAGATTATTATTGTTGATGAAAAAAAATGGTTTCTAAATACATTTTAAACACTTTTTAGATGAGTATTCAAATCAAAAAGATAAATTTTAAACCTAAGAAATGAATTTTTCACAAAAATGATAAATTTTTAATCAAATAGTTAATTCAATTTTCAACCCAAAAAATGAATTTTGTACCAAAAAAGACTCATTTCCGACAAAGTACACGAATTTTCATCTAAAAAAGATCAATTTTTAACCAAAATTAGAATAGTTAAAATATTAGAAAAATAAATATATAACAACAAAAGAACGAATTTTTAACCAATGTTTTTTTTTAATTAAAAAAAAATAATTTTTTAACCAAAAATAGAAGCGTTAAATTTTCAGTTAAAGCAATCAAATTTCAACGAAAAAAATTAATTCTTGACAAAATAATTCAATTTCAAACCCAAAAGATGAATTTTCTACTAAAAAAGACACACTTTTAGTAAAATATATAAATTTTCAACTAAAAAAGATAAATTTTCAAATGAAAATGGACCGAAAAAATGAATTTGTGACCAAATAGTGTAATTTTTAACCCAACAGATGAATTTTCTATTAAAAAAAAAAAACGAATTTTTAACTAAATATATTTTTTCAAACAAAGAAATTAATTCTTAACACAAAATAGAATACTTAAATTTTCTACAAAACAGAACATTTTTTGACGAAAAAGATTACATTTCTATCAAAAAAGGTCAATTTGCCATCCAAAAATTGAATATTTAAGGTGAATTTTCAACAAAAATGATAAATATTCAACCAGAAATCTGAATTTTTAACCAAATAGTTAGTTGACTTTCCAACTTAAAAGATTAATTTTCTACAAAAAAAAAACAACTTATTTTCGACAAAGTACATGAATTTTCATCTAAAAAAGATTAATTTTCAAACAAAAAAACGAATTTTCAACAAAATGTTTTGTTTTCATTAAAAATAATAATTTTTTAACCAAAAATAGAACAGTTAAATTTTCAGTTGTAGTAATCAATTTTCAACAAAAAAAGTTAATTCTTCAATTCAATTTAAACCCAAAAGATGAATTTTCTACCAAAAAGGACACAGTTTCAATAAAATATATAAATTTTCAACTATAAGAAAAGATGCCTTTTTAAATGAAAATGGAATAGTTACAGCTTCAGTTAAAAAATTTAATTTTTAACTAAAAAGAAACTTTTTTTCAGCCAAAGAAATTAATTTTTAATCACAGCGATTAATTTTCAACTGAAAATATGAATTTTCTATTAAAACAAATGAAATTTTAATTGAATATATTTTTTCAAGCAAAGAAATGAATTCTTAACATAAAATAGAATAGTTAAATTTTCTGCAGAGCAAAATATTTTTTAACGAAAATGATTACATTTCTATCAAAGAAGGTAAATTTTCCATAAAAAATTGAATACTTCAGAATTTTCAACAAAAATGATAAATATTCAACCAAAAATCTGAATTTGTAACCAAATAGTTAGTTGAATTTTTAACTTGAAAGATTAATTTGCTACCAAAAAAAACTCATTTTCGACAAAGTACATGAATTCTCATCTAAAAAAGATTAATTTTTTACCAAAATTAGAATAGTTAAGATGTTAAAAATAAATAAATAAAATCAAAAAAACTGATTGAAAAAAAGGGTTTTTTTCATAAAAAAATTTTTTTAATCAAAAACAAAAGAGTTAAATTTTCAGTTAAAGCAATCAATTTTGAACCAAAAAATTAATTCTTAATAAAATAATTAATAAATTTTTTAATAAAAAGGTACAGTTTATATAAAATTTATACATTTTCAACTAAAAAAGATAAAAGATAAATTTGTAAACGAAAATGAAATTGTTACAGCTTCAGTTAAAAAATGTAACTTTCAAATAAAAAGAAACGAATTTTCAGCGAAAGAAATTAATTTTTAATCAGAGCGATAAATTTTCAACCCAAAATATGAAGTTTTGACCAAATATTGGAATTTTCCACTCAAAGATGAATTTTCTATCTAAAAAAAAAAACGAATTTTTAACTAAATACATTTTTTTCAACCAAAGAAATTAATTCTTAACATAAAATAGAATACTGAAATTTTCTACAAAACAGAACATTTTTTAACGAAAAAGATTACATTTCTATCAAAAAAGGTAAATATTTCATAAAAAATGGAATAGTTAAAGTGCATTTTCTACCAAAAATAATAAATCTTCAATTTGAAAAATTTCAATTTTAACCAAGTATATGAATTTTTAACTTAAAAGGTAAATTTTCAACCAAAAATAAAAAAATTAAATTTTCCATTAGCAAAATACAGTTTCAATCAAAAAATAAACAAATTTTCGACAAAATAGTTAACTTTTTAACCACAGAAATTAATTTTTAAACAAAAATATGAAGTTTCAACTAATGAGAGTACTCTTCTACCAAAAAATTACCATTTTTAACAGATATGTAGTTAAATTTTCACCTAAAACAGAAAATCTTCAACTAAAATTATAATAATTAAATTTTCATTAAAATACTTAATTTACAATTAAATAAAAATACATTTTGAACGAAATAGTATCATATTTAAGAAAGAAAATTAAATTTCTATTTAAAAACTTAAATTTTTGACAAAAAATGGAATAGTTACATTGTAAGTAAAAAAATTCCTAAATAACAAAAAAACTAATTTTCAAAAAAAAAGGATTCTCAACAAAATAATTCAATTTTAACTACAAAATATGAATTTTCTATAAAAAGAAGATACAGTTTCAATAAAATACATCAATTTTCTACTAAAAAAGATAAAAATATTACAAAGATTATAAAGAAAAAAGATCTACAAACCGAAACTATAATAGTTCAATTTGCAGTTAAAAAAGTAAATTTTAAACAAAAAGGCGAATTGTCAAGCATTAATTAAGCATTTAAAGTTTCATTTATAAAAATTAATTTTCAACTTTAAAAAACAATATTTTCAGCCAAAGAAATTAATTTTCAATTTAAAAAAAACAACATTTTCAGCCAAAGAAATTAATTTTTAATCAGAGTGATGAATTTTGAACCGAAAATATGAATTTTTGACTAAACAGTGGAGTTTTTGATTCAAAAGTTGAATTTTATATTTTAAAAAATCGAATTTTTATTTAAATATATTTTTTCAACCCAAGAAATGAATTCTTAACAAAAAATAGAATACATAAATCTTCTACAAAGCAGAACATTTTTTAACGAAAAAGATTACATTTCTATGAACAAAATAAAATTTCCCACTAAAAATTAAATAATTAAAATGAATTGTCAACAAAAAAGATCTATTTTGAACCAATAAGATGAATTTTCATCCAAAATAGACGAATTTTTAACAAAGTACGTGAATTTTTAACTAAATATTTTTATTTTTAAAGGAATATTCAATTAAAAAAGAAATTATTTACGAAGAAACTTAATTATTCTCCTAAAAATTCGAATTCCCAATAAAATACAGGAATTTTAAAGAAAATATTTGAATGTTCAACCTAATAAGATAAATTTTGAATCAAACCTGTGCGAGTTCATTTTTCAGTTAAAGCAATTATTTTGAACAAAATAATTAAATTAAAAAAAAAAAAGATTTGCAAACCAAAATGATAAATCATCAACTAAATTAATTAATTTTTAACAAATTAGTTCCACTTCCAACCAAAATTTTCAACTAAACAGAATAAATTCTAAACAAAAAACGTGTTATTTGATATTTGAACCAAAAAACCTCAACCAAAAGAGCTTAATTTTCAACCAAATAGTTCCAATTTTAAACCATAATTTTTTAGCAAAAAAGATGCATTACAAACAAAAAATCGAAATTTTTGACCAAAAAGTTGTATTTTCAATCAAAAAGATTAATTTTATACCAAAAAGACGACATAAAAAGGACATAAGTACTCAAATAAATAGTTTAAATAATTGATGTAATCAATTTTTATCAAAACATGGAGCAGTTGAGTTTTTATTGAGGAGAATTATTTTTCAATAAATAAAGGAATTTTCTACAAAAACATTTAATTTTGTACCAAATAGTTTTGAATTAAATGTTTTGTGAAACTTCATATTTTCGGGTTGAATTAATAATTTGGTTAGAAATTAAAATGATTCCTAAAAGATTTATTTTCTTTATTAATAATTAATTTTTCAAATGATATTTTAACTATTAAATTTTTGGTTAAAAATTGATACTATTTAGTTTTAAATGTAAACTATTTGGTTGAAAATGTATGTACTTTGTTGTAAATTTGTCTTTTTTGGTAGAAAATAAATTATATTAGTTGAAAATGTAACTATTTAGTTAGTATTTTTTTAAGAATTCGTCTTGTTTCACAATAAAATTTTTTTTTTTGTTGAAAATTTAACTATTTGGTTAAACATATATTTTGTAGAGAATTCGCTTTTTCAGTAGAAAATTAATCTTCTTGGTTAAAAATGGATCTTTTTGTTTAAAAATGTAATTATTTGATATAAAATTAAAATTTTTTTTTGAAAGCTCGCCTGTGTAGCTTGAAAATTCCACTATTTGGTTCAAAATGTATGCAATTTGTTAAGAATTCATCTTTTATAGTATAACAGTTTGGTAGAAATTTCAAACTGACTTGCAGAAGATTTTTTTTAAATGAAATTTTAACTGTTACATTTTCAAATAAAATTTGATACTTCTTAGTTTAAAAATCTAACTGTTTGATTGAAAATCAGTCTTATGGATTGAAAAGTCAATTATTCAGTAAAAATTTTATATATCTTAGTAAAAATTCGTCTGTTTCGAAAAAAAATCTTCTTGGTTGAAAATGTAACTATTTCCGTAAGAATTCAACTATTTGGTTAAAAATGTATGTATTTTATTGAGAATTCATCTTTTTCCATCGAAAATTAATTTTCTTGGTTAAAAATTGATCTTTTTGTTTAAAAATATAATTATATGATATGAAATAAAACTTTTTTTTAAAGGTTCGCTTTTCTAGCTTGAATTCAATTTTAACTCTTCCAATTTTGGTTAAAATTGGAAACTTTTTAGTTTAAAAATCTAACTGGTTTGAAATTTATGTCCTTTTTTGCTCATTCGTTTTTTTCTGGCAGAAGATCAGTATTATTGGTTGAAAATTCAATTTTTTAGTTAAAAGTTTACAATTTCGATTAAAAATTCGTCTTGCTTCGAAAAAAGAACTTCTTGGTTGAAAATTCAACTGTTTCGATAAGAATTCAACAATTTGGTTAAAAAATTATATATTTTATTTAAAATTCATCTTTTTTATTTGAAAATGTAATTATTTGACAGTAAATTAAATTGTTTAGTAGAAAGCTCTTCTTTGTTGCTTAAAAATTTCACTTTTTGGTTTAAAATTTATGCATTTTGTTGTGAATTCATCTCTTATAGTAGAAAATTAATATTTTTGGTTTGAAAATCCGCCTTTTTGGTTGAAAATTTAATAATTTTTTTCTATATTGACCAAAAAATCTTTCTTTGTTGAAGATTCAGGTATTTTTTTGATTATTTATATTTTTGCGTTCAATTCAACTGTTTTTTATTTATCCTAATAATGATAAAAGACCATATTTAAATAATTTATTGTCGTAAACAGAAGCTTTGAGTTTATCCACTGAATTTAAATATCTAAATCCGAAATGTTGATTAATTATAATTGTAAATTTGATTGATTTTGATAAGTTTTGTTTTCAGGAATCGGCGAGTCATCCTTCCGACTTGTGGAAGGAACCAACGACTCCTGTTTTTAATACTGCGATGGATTTTGGAATTGGATCGAGTACCGAACGCGCTAATCAGCTTGGGATGGCTTCTAATTATATGGATCACACACCTTCGTCACAAATGAAAAAGATTACTTGCAACCAATACAGCGATTTGCCCAGTCTACTGGCTAGTTTGGGCCTTGAAAAGTACAATCGTAAGTAAAAGACTTCATTCTCATTTTTGTATATTTTTTTCGTGTTAATAACTGAATGCGAGTTTTTATTAGGGTGGATCGGAAAAAGTGAATTTTGTGAGATCAATTTCCAATAGTCAAAAATTTCCCTCAAGCGTATCAAAAATTGAGAAATTATAATTTACGCTTAAAATATATGAAAAAATTAATTCTTGCAGTCACCAATTTTTTATATATGTACAAATATATATCTGAGGAATTTATGGAAACACCTACTTGATATTAAAAATATATCAAAAATTAAAAATTGATCAACGTTTTTTTTTCAATTTGAATTTCATCGTTTTTAAATTCAGTGTCCAAAAGTACTTCAAAAAAAAGGTACATTTTATACCTTAAAAAATGGATGGCTAATAATTATTAAATTCTCCTAAATTATTTTTTGCGCAGAATTAAATAAAAATAAAATTGAAAAATGTCCTGTTTATAATTTTTAAGGTAAACGATATTAATAGCTAAAAAACAGTATATTCAGCTCATAAAGAACTAACAACATTTTGCTATTAAAAATCAATTTCTAGATATTTATTTTTTTCGGCTAATATTCTTCATATTTTTGGGGGGCTTGGGAGTCTAGTATTCTTTAGAAACAAAAAAAAAGCTTTAACATGTTACAGAATCTGGGAATTAAATCAGTTCTAAAAAAAAATAAATAAATTCCCTTCTTTTCACCTTTTTGTCGTTTTCTACTATTACATTTTTTGTTGAGAATTAATTTTTTTTTGTTAAAAATGTTATAATTTGGTTAAAACAATAAACATTTTGTTAAAAAGTCATTTGTATTAGTTGGCAATTGAAGCGTTTTGTTGAAAATTTGTCTTTTTCGTTTGAAATTTATTTCTTTTGGTAGAAATTTTATCTTTTTTGTTAAAAATTCATCTGTTTGGTTTGGGAATTACCCATTGTTTAAAAATTCGTCTTTTTGCTTGAAAATTCAATAATTTGGTTGAAAATTGTCATTTTTTTAATGCGTCTTTTTTATTGGAAATTGATGACTTTTGATGGAAATTCTGTCTTTTTTGTATAAAGAATATATCTTTTTTGTTAGATTATTCAACTATTTGATTTAAGGTTTGTATTTTTTTGTATGTAAAATCAAGTATTTTCATCGAAAGTTCAACTGTTTGCTTGAAAATTAACTTTTTTCACCAGAGTTCGTCTTTCTGGATTAAAAAAATAAAGTATTATGATAGAAAATTGAACTATTTTGTTTCAAAAACTGTTTTAATTCATTTATTTTGCAGAAATTTCATATTTTTGTATTAAACAATGAAATATTTTTGTAGAAAATTCAACTGTTTTGTTGAAAATTTACTTTTTTGTTGACAAATTTGTCTTTTTTCCTTGAAAATTTAGCAATTTGATTTTTTATTTCTGGGTTGAAAAAAAGCTTTTGTAGTTGAAATTTATCCCTTTTCATGGAAAATTTCATATTTTTGGTCAAAAATACATATTTTGGTTAAAAAATTATCTGTTTTGTTTAAAAATGAAACTATTTTGTTGAAAATTCGCTTTTTTCTTGTTAAGAATTCCAGTGTTTTTTATTTAAATAAAAGTATTTTTTGGCTAAAATTTCAACTATTATACTTTTAGTTAGAAATTCATATTTTTTCGTTTGAAAATGAAACTATCCGAATAAAAGATGAAATAATTTGTTAAACATTAATATTTCTGTTTGAGTCTTTTTGTTTTTAGTTAAATATAGTTTGTTTGAAAGTTAAATTATTGTAACAACAAATGGTTTTTCTTAGTTAAAAATTCATGTCTTTTGTTGAAATTTCTTTCTTTGGCAGAAAATTAAAATTACTGGATAGAAATTTATTTCAGTAGTTGAAAACTGAACTATTTTTTTAAAATATCAACTGCATATTTGAAAAAATTCAACTATTTTATTGAAAATTTGATTTTGTTGGTAGAAAATAGATTTTTTAAACTGATATTGTAAATGTTCCATTTTTGTTTTAAATTTAACTTTTGTAGTTAATAATGTAACTTGAAAATAATTGAAAACTTGTATTATTTTCCAATTAACGATTCATCGTTTTAGTGGAAAATTCATCTGTTTGTTTGACAGTTGAACAATTTTTATTAAAAATTCATTGTATATTCGTAAAAATTTAAGTTTTTTCAATTAAAAATTTAACTTTTCCATTTTTAGTTGAAAATGCGTTTTGTTGAAGTTTCGTTTTTTTTTGTTTGTTAGAAACTTTAGTTTAATGCGTGGAAATTCATATTTTTGGTTGAAAATTAATGTTTTTGTTTAAAAACCAGCTATTAAATTTTTCTTTAAGAATTCATCTCTTTTGGTTACATCTTCTTGGTTGAAAATGCAATCATTTGATTAAAGGTTTATCTATTTTGTTGAAAATTCGTCTTTTAAATAAATTCTACTGTTTTCTATTCAAAATTAAAATTTTGTATAATTGAAATCTAAGCTGTCACAATTTTCTTAACAATTCATTTTTTTTTTTAGGATTGTTCATTTCAGTTAAATTTTATCTGATTGGATAAAAATTTATCTCTTTGGTGAACAATTGAACTATTTTTGTTTAAATTCATTTTCTTTTTAGTTGCAAATTATTTTTGTAACTAAAAATTTAACTACGCCATTTTTGGTGGAAAATTGATCTTTTTTAGTTGAAAATTTAACTATTTGTTTAAAAATGGCTAGTTTTTTGTTGAAAATTCATGTATTCTATTAAAAACTTGTCTTTTGCGTTAGAAAATTAATCTTCTTAATTGAAAATTCAATTATTTGGTTAAAGTTTTGTCTATTTTGTTGAAAATTCTTCTTTTTTTTAAATCAAATTCGACTGTTTTTTATTAGAAAATTAAAATTTGTTATGGTTGAAATCTCAGTTTTTTCATTGAGAATACACCTGTTTAGTTAGAAATAAATCTACTTTGTAGAAAACTCAACAATTTTCTTACAAAGTAATTTTTTTGGTTGAAGGTAGTTAATTTCAGTTAAATTTTATCTGATTGGATAAAACTTATCTCTTTGGTGAACAATTGAACTATTTTTGTTTATATTCGTTTTCTTTTTAGTTGCAAATTATTGTTTTAACTATACCATTCTTGTCGGAAAATTGATATTTTCTAGTTAAAAATTTCACTATTTGGTTGAAAATTGATAGTTTTTTGTTGGAAATTCATATATTGTGTTCAAAACTTGCCTTTTTTGCTGGAAAATTAGCATTCTTGGTTGAAAATTCAATTATTTGCTTAAATGTTTATCTATTTTGTAGAAAATTAATTTCTTTTTTAAATTAAATTCGAGTGTTTTTGATTAAAATTTAAAATTTGTTATGGTTGAAATCTCAGCTAATGCATTTTTCATTGCGAATACACCTGTTTAGTTAGAAATAAATCTACTTTATAGAAAACTTGACAAGTTTCTTAAAAAGTAATTTTTTTGTTTGAAGATTGTTCAATTCATTTAAATTTTATCTGATTGGATAAAAGTTTATTTCTTTGATGAAAAATTGAACTATTTTTGTTTATATTCGTTTTCTTTTTAGTTGCAAATTATTTTTTAACTATACCACTTTTGGTGGAAAATTGATATTTCTTAGTTGAAAATTTCACTATTTGGTTGAAACTTGATCGTTTTTTGTTGGAAATTCAATTATTTGATTCT
The DNA here is from genome assembly GCF_010883055.1 of Belonocnema kinseyi. Taxonomy (NCBI): domain Eukaryota; kingdom Metazoa; phylum Arthropoda; class Insecta; order Hymenoptera; family Cynipidae; genus Belonocnema; species Belonocnema kinseyi. The sequence continues at coordinate 86,787,319 of NC_046665.1, forward strand.
CTATATCTATTCTAGTTGAGGCGGAGTTATCTAACATGTTGTATGGAAAAGACAAAAACACACTTTTTTATTTAGCAAAATGTGTATCCGGGGTTTTTGGAGTCGAGGAATCCATTTTTGGCTTTTTTTAGTGCCGCCAGAGGGCACTTCTGTACAAAATGATCAGGATTGAAAATTAGGTTAAAAATTGGTTGAATTTTTTAAATTTAAATTTCATATGTTTTTACCTCTTATTTTAATTTGTAGAAGAAAAAAAAATAAGGAAAATAAGGATAAAATATGCTTTGTTCATTTAGCTAGTAAACAAAGAAAAAATCGAATTTTTAGTTTTAAATTGAATACAGTCGATATAGGTCGTGCATGGGTACCCCTCTAATTTTCAACGCTGATCACTTTGAGCTATTTCAAATGTGTGATTATATTGTGATAAAGTCAAATATTCGTCGATTTTTACAACAATTTCGTCAATTTTCCCCAAAAAAGGCGATAAAATCCAAAAAAATGTACTAAAGCGCCCTCTGGCGTCACTCAAAAATAAAAATAAATGCAAAAAATGGATTCCTCGATCACGAAAACCCTCGGATACACTTTTCGCTGGAGAAAAAATGTGTTTTTGTCTTTTTCATGCAACATCTGAGTCATTTTTTGGTAAAAAAAACCTGTCTTGAAAAATTGGGAGGCTCGAAATTCATTTTAGAGATATGGTTTTTTGGTCAAAAATGTTTAAAATGTTTCAAGGGA
>NC_046665.1:86788159-86823303 GCF_010883055.1 Belonocnema kinseyi
AAGAGAGAGAAGTAATTGAGGGTAATCCGAAATAATACACCTCCGCTGGACCACATTTTTAAACATTATTTTCTCCTTGAAAATGATATTTGAAGTAAAATCAAGAATGATGTTGTCTTTTTCAGACCTTTTCCAACGTCAAGAAATTGACATGGCTACTTTCCCCTCGTTAACGGAAAAAGACCTCATCGAACTCGGAATAACTGCTTGGGGCGCAAGGCGTAAAATGGTCCTAATGATCACCGAACTCAACAAAAGATCTAGTCCGTTCTCCGGCAGCGCGGCTCCAGGAGCTGAGCGAAAAATCAGTTCATCCACGAGTTCTTCGTCCTCCATCAAGAGCAACCTCGACACAAAATGGTGATTCTGCTCTAATTAGTGTATTCACTGTGCTTTTCAAAAGTACGATGCCTAACAGAGAAAAAAATGTATGATACTTTCATAGTTTGGAAGCCGGGACCGGTAGAGTCAATTTTTTTTAACACATCGTTTATTTTTTTTTTCTCTTTTTTTTTCCTGTCTTTACTGCGCCCCCGTGCTCTGACATTAGGTTTAAGAAATCTGTTTGAATTTTTCTCTGTTACGTTTATTATCATTCTGCGGGTCGATTAGATATTAGAGAAGTCCAAGTAAAGTTGAGCCAATTAGGTTCGGTTCTCGTTGAAACGCCTTGAAAGACCAGCATGAGTTCCGTCATTTTTCGAGAAGAAATGACAAATTAATTGAGTGCGATTCGACTTGAACGCGAAACTTGAAGAAATTATATAGACTCTCGTACTTTAATTAGGTAGGTACGATTTTGTATCAATCGACCGAATCTGTGTCGCCTTTGTCTGTGATGAGGTAAGATGTGTTAAGGCGTTGGGTAAAAATATTTTTTGAAAAAGCAAAAAAAAAAACAAAACATTTAGATAGTTTTCTCCTCAAGCGTGGAACGTTGGAGACTAAGCTCCGTAATTGAAAAGATGGGCGAGGAGGGTCCCGTTGGCAAATGCATTCAGCGAACTATCAACTTGTTATTCTATGCATAATTTAATAAAGACTAAACTCGAAAACTTTGGCCGATCCATTTTTTTTACAATGACTTCTCCGTGATTAACGACTGAGTTTGTAAAAATTGCTATTAAATGGTTCAATTTCAACTTGGCGAATCTTCCATTATTTTTTAAAATAATAAACCCTCAATAACATAATGTTAAACTTGACTATTGCAGATTTGAGTGACACCTTTGAAACGAATTAACTGAACACAAATTAATAATTTTTGTACGCGTAATTTAAAAACCGAATCTTTTCGGTTTTAAATAAACAATGACTCTTTTCAATGGCCACGTTTTCGAGTTTTACATAAAAAAAGTTACATTAAAGTATTTATTAAAGATGATGACGCTGAGTGCACGCCGACCAACGGACAGTAAAGAAAAGAATTGTTGTTGTCGCACCGTGATAGAAAAAATTGAATCGCAATTAATCGAGAGACACGATGATTTCAGCACATTTTTAACGAAAGCCCTGAAGCTCGTAGCCAGGTGGAGAAAAAAAACAGTTTCAAAACATGAGCCGTTCATTGTCTGACGGCCATACCAAATTAATCAGAGACCAAGTAGTTTCTTTTACGAGTCATACGAATCGCGTGAAAAATAATGCAATTTTTTTTTTACTCAAGCAGAACTTTTCGCGCGTTATAAATTATTTTGGTTTTAAAAAACTTTTTTTTTCTTTTTTTTTGTTGGCATTTGCATTGCGTTAGGTAACGAGCTCTGCTCACGTGCGCGTCACTCTAGTGACATCAGTCGTAAGATTTTTGCCAGTCAAGTTATTTTTTAATCCAATTTTTTTAAAATAGAAGATTAACACTTTTTAAAATAGAAAAAGTTTAGGAATCTTTTTTTTCAATAAGCTTTCTGGTCTAATGATTTCTTCCTGAAATTCATTTCTTCCGGAAACCTTTTCAAGTTTCAGAGGGAATGAGAATTCTGGCAAACATTTTGTTAGGACCTGAAGTTTATCTTTTGCTTTTCAATCCTCAATTTTTTCAAGATAATGAGATCTGAATATTGGGAGCTGTAAAAATAATATTCTGTAATTATGAAAAATTATCGAATATTGATTTTGTACGGGCTGCATATTTCTCCTGATATCAGGTGAAATCTTACGATCGGTAGTTGCCTCGGAAATGAAAAAAAATCCAAGAGAGGTATACTCTGCGCGAGCTTTCAAGTGCCTAGCGAACGATTTTACCGCTAAAAATTGTTGACTAAACTTATCAAGTTTTAAGTATAAATTATTCTTGTTATATAAAATAGCCGAGTCGCGTGCTAAGTAATTAAAAATGTGCCTGTCTATATGTCTACTGATGTTATCCTTGTTGCTAGTTCGGTAGTGATTTTGTTGAATAAGTACGTAAAGCATGAAAGAATTCCTACGCTTCTATTCATCTGCTCGAAACGATGATGAACAAACTAGAAGCAATGAATGAAGAATGATTAAAAAAAAAAAAAAACACATATTCTGTCGGAAGTGTCAAGTACAAATGCCCAGTAATACATGAAAAGTAAATTCCCACTTGGGAAGGCCAAATTCGATATGTTTCTAATTTCGATTCTGTGTATTTTACTTTGCAGTTTCCTGCAGAAAATATTGCAACGAGTCTAGGGGATATTTCGGACATTTTCGTTGGGCGCGAAGCATTTAAAATAAAAAGAATAGAATTCCGTACAATTATTCGCGTCAATAAAGGAAAATTTCTCGAAATAATTTTCCTTAAGTACAGGAATCGATGCAGAGATCTGTTCCTAATTTTCTTCCTTTTTTTTTTTATTTATTTATTTTTTTTTTGTTTTGTTTGCATGCGAGGATAAGATTTCAGCGTCGCATTCTTCGTCCGTTGCAAATTATCGTAGGTAGGATGTGAATGAAAATCCTTAATGTTCCTATTATATCGTATAAAAAGTAAGCGTATGTTAGTGATTTTTTTTCTTGTAGGAGAAACGTTTGCGAAAAGATGCGAGTGATAAAATTCGAGCTGAGCCTTATACGAAACTTGGCTGACAATGCGAGATTAATACATCCTGAATGATGATGTTTGCAACGATAATAATTGGGCTGTAGGGAAAATTATCAAGCCCTTCGATCCAAAACCTCGCCGGTTAAAGGATTCGGTGTCTACTTTTTCCCTAGTGTTTCCCCTCTGACATTTTTTGCGATTGGCAAATTTACATGACATACCTCTCTCTTTATCAGATAAATGCAGCGGCAATCGGTGCGCTGCCATATTTCGAATTACATACGAAAACACCTTTCAAAATGTACAGTATTGCTTCTTCTTCGTATTTCCTTCCTTTCAAGGCTTTGGATGGAGTAGAAAAAATGATGAGATTTGCATATGCATTTTATCGGTTTTTATTCACATCGATGTCAGCGATAAAAGCCAAATAAAGTTTTTATATGCTATTTATATCCTATTTTTGAATTGCCTTCATTTCATTGGTTAGAATGATAAATAGAAAAAAATAATGGGGAAAAAGGTTTTTTGAAAGTTGGATCTAAATGCATGAATAAAGTCGCATAAAAACTAGCAAATCATCTATTTTGATCGACTCTTTGTTCATCCGCCTCGACGAGGAGGAATTTTCTGCAGAAGTTCTCATGTATCAAAAAAAAAAAAGAAGAAAAAAATGAAGCATGGTTGGTAAATGAAGTGCGTTAGATGATAATATAAAAATGCGTCCGATAGAACGCAATCGTAATCAGACTGACCGGACAGGCTTCTATTAGAGCTTCCTGATTAATTACTTAATTGCTTTTGCAGCAGCACTAGTTGTAAGCGAACCCTCTTCCAACTCGCTGCAAATATTTAGCCATGCTTTTTGATTATTTGCGTAAGAAAAAATGGTATTTCTTCTTCGTTCGGGAAAATTGGTCACGTAAAAAAAAAATATATTCCAGAAGCCGATTGATCGATCGATTTGTTGAGGAGCGTTTGATGGAATCGATCCGTTTCATTTTTCTGTGACGGCGTAGCCTAGTCTGCGTTAATAAATAATCGAAAGCGATGTAAAAAAATTGAGTTTCAAAGTCAGTGTATGGTGTATGAATAATTCATTATGTTACAGCGCCCGAAAGCCTGCATTTTGAAGAATTGTATTACAAAGAACATTCCAGCGATAACGGTTACTTAAAGGAATGGATATTGTTATCAGGTTTAAGAGGCGAGAGATATACTAATTTATATGTACTTTCTGTGTTTTTGTACTATTAGCGATTAATTATACGATAATAATCAAGGGACGTACCCGCCCATCTAGGTGCAACTAGTAATATATTATATTATATAATTATACAATAGTTATATCTAAGCAGCGGTATACGTTTTATAATAGTGCAGCATGATATTTTTATATGATATATTATATATACGATGTAATATTTTCATAAACTGCAGATATATTCTGTATTGATTTATTATTGTTTGTTTGAAAATAACGCTGATTATTGATGAAATTGAAGCAAAGATGCATTGAGAATTAAACAAATTTTGTATTGCTACTTTTTAATAAAATCAGTCTTTGCGCGCCCTATTTATGCACATTGCACACACTACATCTAATTAGTCTCAGCCTACACCATCTTCCTAAAAATTCTTAAATGCCCAAGAATTTATTTAATGCGATCCAGTTTTTTAATTTAATAAAATGTCTTTTTCTATTTTTTGCTATAGAAAATAGAAAACTTTTGAAGCCTTTTTTCAGTGAACAATCATATTTAATTTTTCTCTTTTCAAACTGAATGACTATTTCACGAATTAATTACTAACTTTTATTAATTATTTGTATGAAAAAAGCTATTTTTCATATTTGAATTTTCGAAATAGGAGAATTGAAAGAATTTACTGTTTAAACAAATATATATCGTAATTACTACATATATTTTTACAAAAATATTCTAGAGTAAAATAAACATATACTTTGATCAATTACAGAGTTTCTAAAGATTAGGAAATTCCAGAAAGTCAGGGAAAACTTGATAAAGTTAGGGGATTTTCAAAAAACTAAAATTGACGTTAATTTTATTTTTATATTTGAGGGCATGTGATACTTAGAAAATTGTCGATTTTACCAGTTTTAGGTTCCGACGGCTTTTTTTCTTTAATAATCAATATTTTATCTTAAAAATTTGGGACATGATAGCGACCATGCTAACGGACGTCCCCACACACTTTTTTTTGGTTTAATTCAAAAAAGTTTTAATTTAGCAAAATCTGATTAATTTGCATAGCGCTTAGAAAGTAGTATCGATTTTACCAGTTTTAGGTTGCGACGGCTTTTTTCTAGAATAATCAATATTTTGTCTTAAAAATTTGGGAAATGATAGCGAACATGCTACCGGACGTCCCCGCACACTTTATTTGTGTTTTTTTTTCAAAAAATTTTTTGATATTGCCAACAACGTGTGTACATTTGGAGGTTATATATGTTACAATTCTCCTGTGCGTTACTTCCAAACTACACAATATTTTTGGCCGAAAACTTTGGACTTGCAAATAAACATAGTAACTAATCTCCCGGAATTAACCCTTTTTGCAGGCTATCAAAAAAGTTTATTTCATAAATAATTTCCAGATTATCGGAAAGGCAGAGATGAAAAACGACGTAACCTCAAAATAATACATATGCATAAAATTTTTATTTAGCACAATAAATTTTTTTGTTATTATCCCTCAAAAAAGAGTCCGGGGACGTTCGTTATGATATTTTATAGCATCTCCGAATTCAGTTTTTAAAAATTTTCATTCTTGTGGAAAAAAAGCAGAGGAAACTGCAAGTATCACATGCCCTAAAAATCGCAACTATTTGGTTGGAAATTAATTTTCTTTCGCTTGAGGATTACAACTATTTTGTTGAAAATTTATTATTTTTTTTTTGCTGAATTCAATAATTTTTTATATAAAATTAAAATCCTTTTTTATTTGAAATATCACGTTGTTTGTCGAGAATTCATCCTTTTTGTTTGAAAATTTAAGTACTTAATTGAAGGTAGAACTACTTTGTTAAAAATACATTTATTTGATTCATCATTTTATTTCATAAACCTTTTTTTTCGTTCAAAAGTTAATTATTATTTTTTTTTTAATTTTATTTTATATTTGAAAATTAATTGTTTTAATTAAAAATTGAACTCGTACATTTTTGGTTCAAAATTTATTTTCTTAAATTGAAAATTCAAACATATTGTTTAAAATACCTGTATTTTATTGGAAATTCGAATATTTGGGACAATATTTAAGCTTCTTGGTGACTAATTTCTCTTTTGGGTTGAAAATTCCTTTAAAAATTTAAATATTTGGTTGACAATTAATGTACTTTGTTGAAAGTTCGTCTATTTTGGTAGAAAAATCATCTTACTGGTTGAAGAATTATCTTTTTTTTTTATAGAAATTTAATATTCTTGGTTGAAAAATTATACTATTTCTTTTAAAATTTACTTCGATTTTATTAAAAATTAAATTTTTCAGTAAAAATTTAATTATTCTATTTTTGGTTGAAAATGTATATGTTTTATGTAAAAATTTAACTATAACATATTTGTTGAAAATCTGTCTTTTTGTAGAAAAGTACTCTCATTAGTTGAAACTTCATCTTTTTGTTTGAAAATTAATTTCTGTGGTTGAAAATTGAATTATTTTGTTAAAAATTCGTTTTTTTTTTGTTCAGAATTTATTTTACAAACTGAAAATTTAAGTATTTTATTGTTGCTAGAAATTTCATGTATTTGGTTAAAAAGGAAATTTTTTTTATTGAAGATTTATCATTTTTGTTAAAAATTCATTTTAACTGTTCCATTTTTTTGTTGAAAATTTATCTTTTTTGATAGAAATTTAATCTTCTTAATTGAAAATGATAGTATTTAGTTTAAAATTGACTTTGATTTGATTGAAAATTAAGTTTTTCCCTGAAAATTTAATTTTTCTAATTTTAGTTGAAAATGTATCTATTTCAGATAAGAATTCAACACCTATTATTTATAGGAAAAATTCGAGTAAGTTAAGAAAATATTTAGAAGTTTTGAAAAGGTTAAAAATTAATTAAAAATTTGAAATAATTTAAGCGAAATTTATACGAATACCAATAAGATCTCTCTACTTCTATAGAAATTTCGATGCAAATAATTTGAAACGATTTATAGATTTTCGCAGATTTCGAACAATAAATTTAGAAGAATATTTTCGAAGAATCGTAGAAAAATTGATTTCTTTTTTATTTTGATAAATTAATTTTAAGAGAATATTTCAAAAGATTTATAAAATTCTCAAAAATGGATCTGAAAGATTTTACGGAACTTTTGATTTTACATTATATTTTTGTAAAATTTTAGGATTTTTTTTTAAAGAAGTTAGGAAATACTAGAAAATTTTCAAATATAATTTGAAAAAATATATAACAAAATGTAGATGTTTCAAGATATTGAAATAAAATTTTGAAGCTTTGCAAAGATTTTGAAAAATTATTTAAAATAAAAATAATTGAAATTTAATTTAAAAAGTGCTCAGTTTGTACAAAAAGATGTAATCGTTCAATTTTTAATTTTTTTAGCTTAAAATGGCTTAAAATGATTTGCAGCTGAGTTTTTATTACTTCAAATGAGTTTAAATTTTTTAATTTCATTGATCGTGACAAATTTTGGCGAATCAGGAAATGATCGGGAATTTTGTTCTGTGATTAAAACGGTTACTTAAATCTGATAATTTTCATAAATTTATATATATGTTATTGATAAGTCCACTGAAATTTTTTTTTTTGGTGAAAAATGAACAATTTTTTTCTGAACCTTTTTTTGTAAATTAAAAATGTATCTGTTTTAGTAGAAATTTCATCCTTCTTGGATAAAAATGTAACTGTTTGGTTGTCAATTCAACAATTTTGTTAAAAATTCATAATATTTGGTTCTAAATTCAACTATTTCGTAGAATATTTACATTTTGATTAAAATTGATTGGAACTGAGATATTGTATCAATATATTGAAGCGATACATTATCCCACGAAATTTAAATAATGGAATTCTTATTAATATATATAGAAAATACGATTTTTGAAATCCCAATTTAAAATGCTTAATTATAACATATTAAAAGGTAACCTATTTCTTAATTTTCTTGAATTCCTGTGAAATATTTTTCGGGTATTATAAAAGATTCCAAGAATTTTAAAAATAAATTTCTATACTTTTACAGGATTTTGAAGGATAGTAAATATGTGTGGGTATTTTAAATAACTCAAAGAAATGTTCAAGAGCTTTGAAATTTTTGAAGGCATTTATAAACATTTTAAGGATTTTCTAAACATTTGAATGATTTTAAGGTATTTAAACAAATTTCATGTGTTTCTGAAGAATGTCCTACAATTTCGGAAGATAAGAAACAATTTTATAAGAAAGAATAAGAATGGTTTAAGAATATTTCTAAAGATTCTGAGGGATTTTAGAAACTTTTCGAGGATTTTTATGAGTTTAAAAAGCTCTATAGATATTTTAATTTTTTATAATATTTCGAAATGGGTTTCAAAAAATTTATTTATAAGAATTGGGGTTTTTCGTAGGAAGGAATTTATAGGAATTTTAGGTTATTTAAAAAATGCCATGAAATTTGCAATTTGTAGAGATTTAAAGAAATTTAAAGATTTTAGGTTATTTAAAAATTGTCAAGGATCTTTAAAATATTGAATGGGATTCAAAAGATTTCAAAATTTCTAGGTTATTTTTAATAGATTTAAATAATTTAAAATGATGCCAAAGGATTTAAAAGAATATTTAGGGTTTTTTTAAACTCTATAGCATTTTCAATAGATAACTTTACCAAGTGGCAAGAGATTTAAAAAAAATTTGAAATATTTTAAGTATTTTTTTAAAACTCAAGGTTTCAAGGAATGTTTAAATGATTTCAGATTTTTAATTGGATTTCAGAAAAGTCTTCAGAAAATATCAGATGCCATGTAATTTGACGAGATTTTATCACCTTTTAATGTATTCTAAAGCATTAATTCACCAGAATTGAGGGATTGCATAGGACTTCAAAGAATTTGAAAGATATTAGGTTATTTTAAAAAATTTTCAATTGATTTCAGTAATTTAATTAGGTTTTAAAGGATTTATGACACGATTTTATATGACAGTTTTAGCTCTCAAAATATTTGATTACATTTTTGACGATTCCAAGAATGATCAGATTTCATTTAATTTCCCGAGAATTTCGTAGAACTTTAGATTTTCAAATATTTTAAGGATTTTAGGATAATTTAAACATTTTCAGACATTTTCAACTGATTTCAATGATTTGCAGCGGTTTTAAAGAATTTTTTTTAAATTCCAAGGAATTTCAAAGGCCTTTCAATAAAAAGATTTTAAAGTGATTTTAAAAATTCCAAAGAGGTTTTAAAAGATTTCAAAGAATTTAAGATAATTGAGTAATTTAATTGGTTTTAATGAATTTGAAATATTTTAAGGTATTTATGGGCCAATTTTATAGGACTTATAAGGTTTTAGGATGTTTTCAATGACTGAAAAATAAAAGCTTCAACCCAATGAAAAATGAAATACCGTATTTTGCGCGATTAAACTATTTTATTGCTCTTAAACTGTGTATAAAAATTATGAAAATCAAAATTATTTTAAAACGACATAGAAAAGTAGGTTTTCATTTCAATTGTTAATCTGGCACCATATGTTCCATTTTCTTGAATTTGGTACGTTTTTTTTAAACGCAAACAAGTCACTGGGTGTTTGACACCCAGTATGCCCTTCAAGGGTTAAGAACTCTACTTTGGCTTGAATATTCAAACAATTTAGATGCATTTTGTTGTTTTTTTTTCATCACCAAAAAATCGTTACTTGTAGAAAAGATTAGTTCGATGCCACATAAAGTTTCATATCCGTGGAAAGTAGGTTCGTCCCACACTTGGGACAAGGAAAGGTATCAGTTGCCGTAAAATGCGCTTGCAGACAATAATAACAAAACACGTGCTCGCAACCCGCGTGCCTCGGTAAGATCGGCCTTTGATTACAATACGGACAATTCGTCGATTGATTCATCCGAGGATACATTTTTGAACCCGTGTCCACTTTTCTCCTTGACCACAATTGATTCCACTTTTCTTTGATGTAATAAAAATTCACCATCGGCAAAACGACGGTAAATAATTCAATCAATCCATGCCAGAGCAACTCTCTCGTCATGTAGGAATATCCTATGCTTCGCGGTTTGTGCATCAGTGCAGGTTGACTAGAAATTCCTAATGACATTTCTATTAAATTAGGCTGCGTTCCTCGGTGTAAAAAGAGTAACAAATTGAGGAAATCGAGTAAATGAATGATATTTGCAGTCCACTCTAAATAAGATCGTGTCTTGTTGTAAGGAATTACAACGAATTGGGATTCTATCAGCCTCTCTTGAACATATTTGGGCAATGCTGTCAGCAGGAAATGGAGAAAAGCTTTCTCTTGACTGAAGTTGGCATATTTCATGTTGAGAAGTTCCTGTCCGAAGGTTGCACTTCCTTTTCGTAAGGAGTGGTACCAAATGAGGAACTTGATGAGGACATCGACCTCTGGTTGCCATTTGTCGATCTTTCCTGGCTGAATGAATTTTGTGATTTTCTTTGATTGTGTTCGAAAGATGTCGTAGATTTCGTAATCCAATTGAGTTGCATCAATTTGGTTGATTCGTGATACGTAGGGAAAAGCAGGCATATTTGGAGTTTATCTGAAAAAAGATGTATGTTGAATTTCGGTGTAGTTGATGGAGGAAAGTAATTCGAATTTCGAACAAATTTCATAATGCAGAATTGCCAAAACCTGGAAAATCTGGAATAGACGTAGAAATTCAGATTTCAATGCAAAAAATGATCGTAAAACATGGGAAATAGGGTATTTTCTATTTCTATTAATAAATAATTACATTATTTCAATTTCGCGGAAAAATCTATCGCTTCGAATTGGAAATGGCGCTTCAGTTAACAGGTAAAAGAAGTCAGGGCAATACAAAAAAAATTATTTGCATTAATTCTTGATTGACACACTGGGGTACAGCACACCCCAGAATATTTCCAAGTTAAGTTTGTGTACTCAAACTCGATAGAATTGGATAGAATCGGGTATACAATGCCATCTCGCATTAGTTAGATAGTACTAATATGCCCTACGGCTGTTGACGTCACATTTAGAACGCCAGTAAGTTCTCCGTGCTTGTCTGAAATAGCCTGGGGTTGCCTGTACCCCAAGTGTGTCAAGTAAGGTTGAGCATATTAACTTGGAGTTGCTGTTTTTTGGTGAAACTGAGTCTAAGTGAACAAAGCAGTAAGTATGATACCTGATTTTATGCTGTAATTCTTTTGTTACAATATCTAATATGGTATTTGACATTTTAGATGGCTTATAATTTACGCTCTTGACGCATATGCGACGAGCTGCTCCGAGATGACGAAATGGACTAAGTAGTTGAGCATCTGCGAAGATTGCGTAAGAAACTGAAGATTGGTATAATTGTATTTGTTCGTTTGCCAGTTTCAATGTTTTTAAAATAATTTTCAGATCAAATTTATAACATTTTAGCCAATAGAAATAAAGATTTGATGTTTTTCAAATGAAATAAAGCAATCTTTTTTCCGCGAAATTTCTCCATTCAATTTCCAAAATAAATACCTTTTTTGGAAGTACCACTAATATTGTTTTTTTTTCTTATAGTACAACATGTTAAGCAAACTCACTCAAATTTTTAGCGATTTTTATGAAAAATTGGAGAAGTTGTGATTTTTTTCGCAAGAAATGCAATTTTACCCATGTTTTTGTTTTAATAAATTTTTGGTATACTTATATTAATTTTTTTATGAGACCAATATTTCTTTTGAATGTGATATTTTGTTGTGTATTTACACAACCGTTAAGTTTTTATAACAGTTTTTCAGCTGGGGTAAAAACCCCCAGTGTGTCAAGTAAGGGTTAAAAAATGCCTTATTCAGGGTTGCTACAATATCCCAATTTCTATGGTAAATTCTTCTATAGGCATAATATCAAGCGTACACCTAAAAGATTATTAATATTACCGCAAAAAATTTGTTTCAAAATACATTTTGAACACTCTTTAGATGAGTTTTCAAATCAAAAAGATAGATTCAGATCACAAAAATACATTTTGAACCTAAGAAATGAACTTAAAACTAAAATAATGAATCTAAAACCAAAAATATAAGTTTTCAACCAAAAAGTTAAATTTTCAACCAAAAAGTTAGTTGAATTTTCAACCCAAAAGATTAATTTTCTAGCAAAAAGCTTATTTTCGACAAAGTACATGAATTTTCATCTTAAAAAGATCAATTTTTAACAATAATTAGAATAGTTAAAATGGTAGAAAAATAACGGTCCAACAAACAAAAAAAGGAATTTTCCACGAAATAGTTTGTTTTTTCATTAAAAAAAATTCATTTTTAAACAAAAATAGAAGAAATTAATTTTTAGGTCCGAAAAAGAAGCAGTTTCTACTAACATAGGCGAAATTTTAAATTAAAACGACAAATTTTCGAAAAATACTTGAAATTTTATCAAAAAAAAGTTTCAGATGATTTTTCAACACTAAAGTATGAATTTTAATCAAAATGTAAATTTTCCATGAAATAGTTGAACTTTTGACTACAACAGAAATATTTTTAAAAATTTGAAACAAAAAAATTTCATAAAAATTGTTTATTTTTTATCCAAGAAAGATTTCAGTTGACATATCAACACCATATTCATGAATTTTAAACAAAAATTCAATTTTCTACGAAATATTGAATTTTCAATGAAAAAAGTGACTTTTTAACAAAACGGTTGAATTTTCCACCAAACATTTGCATTTTTATCAAAGGTGAAATTTCTACTATGATCGATGAATTTTTTAATTAAAAAGACAAATTTTCAGAAAAATGTTCTACAAAATAGTTAAATTTTCAACAAAACAGTTGAATTTTTATGAAAACTGTTAAATTTTAAACTAAAAAGGATAATCTTTAAACAACTTTTGTACATTTTCAACCAAAAAATTACATTTTTATACAAGAAATATGCAATTTCTACGAAAATAGAATCAACGATGATATAATAGTCTTGTTAGGAATTTTATCAGCCTGTATTTCTATTTTTTTGCCCTTGCTTCTTCTTGAAAATTATATTTTTAGTTATAAATTGTATCATTTGCTTAAAAATTTGAACATTTTGTTAAAAACTCGTCCTTTTGGGTTGAAAATTAACTTTTTTAAGCAAAAAATTTAACTATAACATAAGTTCAAAATGTAATTTTTTCAGTTAAAAATGAAACTATTTGGTTAAAAATTGATTATTTTTAGTTAAAAATTCATGTAATCTATTGAAAAATTATGGTTTTTTTTGGCTGCATTGGAAAGGACGCTAAATTTAAATGACAAAAGAAGTCAAAGTAATAGAAAACATATTTTCGCATTAAACAGTACCTTATTCAGGGTTGCTAGAATGTCACAACTTCTACATTCTTTAAGGTATAAAACCAATCATACACGTACACAATTATTAATATTCATACAAACAATTTGTTATCCCTAAATAAATTTCACACAATTTTTAATTGAGTTTTTAAATCAAAACAAATTTTCAACGAAATAGTTTTTTTTTCAAACAAAAAATTATTTTTTAACCAAAAGTAGAAGAATATAATTTTCAGTTAAAGCAATCAATTTTCAACCAAGAAATGAATTCTCAACAAAATAGTTCGATTTGAAACCCAAAAGATGAATTTTCTAACAAACAAGAAAAGGTTTCATTAAAATATATAAATTTTTAACTAAAAAAGATGAAAAGGCTAAAAACATTATAAAAAAAAAGATTTACAAACTAAACTAGAATAGTTAAATTTGCAGTTAGAACTAAAAAATATAAATTTTCAAACGAAATTGGAATAGTTATAGGTTCAGTTAAAAAAATTATTTTAAACTAAAAAGAAATAAATTTGCAGCCATAAAAATTAATTTTTAATCACAGTGATGAATTTTTTACGAAATAGGGGAATTTTTAACCCAAAAGATGAATTTTCTATAAAAAAAGCAAATTTTTAACTAAAAATATTTCCTTTTTAACCAAATACATCAATTTTCATCTAAAACCTAAAGCATATCCATTTTCAACTGAAAATAGAATAATTAAATTTTCGGCAAAAAAAAAATGTTTTCAATAAATTCAAAGTAAATTTTGAAGGAAATAGTGTAATTTTCAACCAAGAAGATTAAATTTTTATCCAAAATGATAAAATTTCGACAAAAAATGGAACAGTTACATTTTCAATTAAAAAAATTAAATCTAAATAAGAAAAAAACGAATTTTCTATCAAAAAGATCAATTTTCAACCAATAAGATGAATTTTCTACCAAAATAGACGAATTTTTAACAAAGCACATAATTTTTCAACCAAATATTTTAATTTTTAGAGGAATTTTCAACAAAAAGAGGGGTTAGTCAGCAAAAAGCTTTAATATTCTCCCAAAAATTCGATTTTCTAATAAAAATCAGGAATTTAAAACAAAATATTTGAATTTTCAACTTAAAAATTAAAATTTTGAACCAAACATATATGACTTAAATTTTCAGTTAAAACAATTAATTTTGAACTAGAAAACATAATTTTCAATAAAATATTTAAAGTTTAAAAAAAAAAGGTTTGTCATCTAAAATGATAAGATAGTTGCTATTTTTAATCATACTAATAAAATTAACTTTAACTTTAGTTTCTCGAAAAATCCCTAAATCTATCAGGTTTTCCCTGATTTTCTAGAATTACATGATTTGTAACAACTCTCTAATTAAAAAAATTATATATTTATTTTACTCTAGAATGTCTTTGTCAATATATGTAGTAATTATGATATATATTTATTTAAACATCAAATGCTTTAAATTATTTTAAATGATTCTCTTTTTTCTGTCCATATTATGAATAAAGGTTTAAAATTCATTCGTCAAATTGAGTAAATTCTTATTCATAATATTATTGTTTACAAAAAGAACTTTTTAAAGTACTTTTTTCAAAGCTTTTCTATTTTTTATAGCGAAAAATAAAAAAAACATTTTTTAAAATTAAAAAAAACAACTGTTTTAGAGAGAAATCGTCTTCTTTTTTTTATTGAATTTAACTGTTTTGGATCAAAATTTGATCGGTTAAAGTTTGCTTTCTTTTCTTGAAAGTTTAACTATTTTGTTAAAAAATTGTCTTTTGTTTTCTTTTTATTTTTGGTTAATTACTCAACTTTCTATTTGAAAATTTACATGATTTGTTGAAAATTCATTCTTTTTGATAGAATTCAACAACTGTTCATTAAAATTTTGTTTTTGTTAAAATATAAACTATCACATCTTACATTGTTTCTTAAAGATTCATCTCTCGGGTTTCAACAAAAACGTTTATTTTCAATAAAGGAAGATGACTAAGGCATCATTTTTACTAGAAAAGTTTTTTCCACGAAAAAAAGATACATTTTTAATTCAAAAAAGATAAATTCTTAACAAAAAATATAGTCGTATATGCCTTAAACAAAAAAGATTTTACTTTTATATACAAAACAGTTAAATTCAATAACAAAATAAAAATTTCCGAACAAAATGGTTGAATTTTCTACAAGAAAATGATTTTTTAACACCAAAATATGATTTTTCAAGGGCAGAGTTAATTTTAAACCAAAAAAGGAAATTTTCAACCAAAGAGATGAACTTTATACTAAAATTATGAATCTTCAAACAACAACAAATGAATATATAACGGAAAAGTTAAAATTCTAACCAATTAAATGAATTTTTACTAAAAAATATGAATTTTTAACGAAAATTGTAATAGTTGCCATGTCCACCAAAAAAGAATTTAATTCAAAATCAAAAACAGTTGATTACATAAAAAATACGACTTTTTATTTTTTTAAATATCTGAATTCTCAACCAAAACAAATTAATTTTAAAAAAAAATGAATTCTCAACCTTAAAATCTTAAAAATCTTCTTTTTTCCGAAATTTACCGAATTCTTTCCAAAATTGTTTAATCTTGCAAAACTGCGAAATTTTATGAAATATTATTTAAAATATCTTAAAATCTTATCAAATTTCTATCATATTCATTAAAAATTTGAAAACATTGCGTTTCAATTTTTGTAAGTTTGAAATTTTTTTTTTTAAGTATTTGAAATTTCTTGAAATTTCTTGAAATTTGTTCTTAAAATTTATTTTTCACAATGAAAAATCATTTGCATTTTCCCAGGAATCTTAAGAATTTTACGTTGAATCTATTGAAACTCTTCAAAATCAGCTTTTCCTACATCTTGCAAAATTAAAGAAATTTTCCGGATTCTTTTTTAATACATTTTGAAATTTTCAAAACTCACATTTATGTTTCAAAATAAAACCTAAAACATTTTATTTTTCCTAGAGATATTAATAACAATGTAATCTCAAATCTTTAAAAATTATTAAAAAGCTCTGAAATTTGTTTTCAAATTCTGTAAAATAAGTTTTTGCCCATAATCGATATTTTCTTATCTCTTTGAAAGTGTTTACAAGTTTAAAAATGACACAGTGTTGTAGCAAAATATCTCTTTTATCAATAATATTTAGAATCAACCAGAAATAATTTGCATCGTAAAATAAAATTACTCATTTGGAAATTTTCATTTCCAAATCAGGCTATATAAGTATTATTTCCATACGAATCTTGACAAAATTCAAAAATATTTTGAAAGTTTATGTCAAATAAAACATGTAAACGTAATAGTTAATGTTCAACCGAATAGTTGAATTTTTAAATAAAAAAGATAAATTCTCGATGAAAAATGTAAAGAAAAAATGTAACTTAAAAGTTTTATTTGAAAACATTCAAAAATCTACATTTTGTTTCAAGTTACAAAAAATTTTTAATAATTAAAAAATTCCTTTTTAAGCTTCAAGTATTTTTAAAACGATTAGGATATTTCCTAAAATTTGGAAAAAAGGCTGCAAAATTAAAAAAAAAATTGTCTTAAAATCTTACATACTTTTCCGAAATTCTTGTAAATCATTTTTTAAGATCTAAAACTTTAAACTATCATTTTTAAGCTCTAAAACTTTAAACTATCTTTTGAAATAATTCAGTTTTTCTACGATTTTATAAAATTCTACAAAAATTAATCTGTAAATATAAAACTTAAATCATATAATATTTTCCCATAAATAGAAAAATTGGTATTTATCTCAAAACTATTTGAATCCTTAAAAAGCTTCAAAATTAATTTTTTTTTAATCTTGTTAAAAATTCTAAAACTTTAGACTATATTTTTAAATAATTCTAAGATTTCCTAAGATTTTTAAAAATTCGATAAAAATTATTTTAAAAAATTGTCGATCCGGTAATTTCTTGGTTAGTGTTGCCGACAATTGCCTTCAATATTAAAGAAACATTTATAATTTCAGTTTTTTCTTTTACAAACACATTTATATAATAAAAAATTCCTCACTTGAAAAGTGCGATGTAAAAAATATCAGAAAATTCAAAAGAACGAACTGAAAATAGTAATTTAGTCATATTGACAAAGTATGCAACTAGTCAGGTTTTCAGCAAAAATGATTTCGAGATTTTCAAAAATTTCGTTCCACCAATTTTCTTACATAGGAATATAAAAAATTAAAACGACTAAAATGACTAAAACTCGAGGATATTACAGATTCTTTAAAGCTATTCTGTAGTAAAAAAAAATAAAATGAACTTTGACTTAAAGCACAAAAAATCTGTCACCTGATTTCCAATTTTTCGACGCAACTTTTCACATAATTGAATAGATTCAAGAACCATTATCTTGAGCAAACATTCCAAATTAGATATGCGAAAATCTTTTTTTAATTTAAAAAACTAACGAACATTTCACGAGAGTCACAACGACAACACAAAAGCACACAAAAGTGATAGAATTATCAGCCATAAAGTTGAGGTTAGGATAGAATAGTTTCATTGCAATAGGCACCAGAGGCGCTAAATACATGTTGATCAAGTGTTGGTGGAAGTGGGACGGGTTCGCTCTGTCGCTAAGTTTCCGATCATGTTTTTGTGGTAAAGTTATATCGTTTTCGGAGTGTCTCTAAGTTTTTTGTGATTTCGGGCGGTTTTAATAAGTGTCTTGTGTGGTTGTACATCTGCAAAAAGCATGCCAGCTTACGAGGTAAGCTAGAAAAATTATGTAATTTCCGCTTTCATGCATTTCACGTGAACCCCGAAACATTGATCTGCCAAATGACAGCTTAACCTCCAATTTGCCGTCAAAATCTATATGCGTGTTCAATTTGTCGAATTTGTCGTAACTTGTTTAGTATTTTACGACACGTAAACCGAAACTCGCTTTTTTTATTCATAAGCGAAATTTTCTTAATATACTGTGACTATCGTCGATATCTTCCGTAAAAAAGTAATATTTGGACGATCAAAGGCATATTATGCACATGTACGTCAGCCACTTGTTCGTCATTGCGGTTTTTTTCTCAGGTTTCTTCCGAAAAATATCCCCACTTTGAGAGGGAAGTGTTATTTTCTGAAGCGATTTTATTTATTTATTTTATAATTCGAACTGGTTTTTATCCTAAATTAGGAGACTACTGAAATTTGCAGCTCTTTAACTTTTGATAAGTTGGGACCGTTGGAATCTACGCCCTATGTGAAACTAGCGATTTTTAAATGTCAATAATTTTAAATATAATAGAGTATTATTCTGCTTGTTAATAATTTTTTTTGGCGTTTGTCATTGTTTCATTATAGTTGTTCTTATTTATACTTCGTGGAATTTTTTAAAGAATTTCTCGACTCATTCTGAATTTTGTTCAAGTGCTCAAAAAAATCACAAATTTTGAGCGAAATTGATAACCACCGGGTCGCGACTTGAACCGAGAATTTAATTTAAAAACCGGGAATTTATTTCTGACCATAGTAAAATTCAATTTTGTATTATTTTAATAATTTTTGTCAATTTAGAAAAGTGATTTATATTTATTATTTAATTTGTATTTCTTTTTTATTTATTTAGAAATTAAACTAGCTGTTTTAAAATTTATGTAGTTTCTGAAAAATTCGCTTTTTCTTTGTAGACAATTAATCTTTGTGTTTGGAAATACACCTTTTTGGTATAAAACTGAACCATTCCAGTTGAAGATTCATCATTTTAGTTTAAAATTCATCAGTTTTTTTGAAAATTAATTGCTTTAACTGAAAATTTTAATTTGAATTTTTGGTTGAAAATTGATATTTCCTTATTCAAATTTCAACAATTTGGATGAAATTATTTTTTTTAGATTGAAAATTCAACTATTCCTATTATCCACATATTTTGTTAAAGATCAATTTTTTCTAGAAAATTATATTTTTCTTTGCCATTTAATCTAGTTGTTTAAAAATTCTTTTTTTTCGGTTAAAAATTCAAGTATTACGGTTAAATATTTATAAGTTTATTTGAAAATTCATCTTTGAGGTTGGAAATAAAATTACTTGGTTGAAATTTAAACTCTTTTGTTGAAAATTATTATGTTTTTGTTGAAAAACCATCCCTTTAATTAAAAATTCATTGCTTTCGTTGAAACATGAGCTATGTTTGGCGAAAATGAAACTATTTTGTTGAAAATTTGTTTCTTTTTTGATCGAAAATTAATTAATTTTTACACTGACTGAAATTTGATGAAAAATTTATTTGCTTTGTTAAAAATTAAACTTTTCTGT
Source organism: Belonocnema kinseyi (assembly GCF_010883055.1). NCBI lineage: Eukaryota > Metazoa > Arthropoda > Insecta > Hymenoptera > Cynipidae > Belonocnema > Belonocnema kinseyi. The sequence goes on from NC_046665.1 coordinate 86,807,924, forward strand.
AGAAAATTAGTTTTTTTTTGTTTTGTTTGAAGTTAATTTTTTTTACTGAAAGTGTAGGTATTCTATTATTTCTGGAAAGCTGATCTTTCGTTGAAAATGTTCTTATTTTCTTGAAAACTCGTCTTTTTGGATTGAAAACTTAATTACATTAATAGAAAATGCATATTTTTGGGTTTTAAATTCAACTTTTTGTCCAGCATCCGTCGTTCGTTTGGAAGCTCATTATTATTATTTTTTTTTAACTAAAAATCTATTTTGGTTAATAATTCAAATCATTTGTTAAAAATTCGTATTTTTTGGTTTTAGTGAACCATTTATGACTGAAAATTAAAATATTTTTCGTAAAAATATCAACTATTACACTTTTTGCTGGAAAATTGAACTATTTGTTTTCAAATTCCTATTTTCTTGGTTAACAATTAATGATTTGAACTGAAAATGTATTTCTTGTCTAAAAAGTGTTTAAAAACAATTTCAAAATACTTTTCTTTTACAATAAAATGATTTATTTCATAGTTGTAAGTTTGATTTTATACTTAAAAGAACATTTTAGAACAGTCAGAAAAAATGCAGCAAAAGTTAGGGAATTTCGAAATTAGGATGTTGATGTGTTAGTGTAGAGGTATTGCACTGAAATCACAGCTGATTTTATATTAGCAAAAAATGTAATAGTTGATATTTAATCAATTGAAAATTCAGCCAAAAAAACACTTTCAACCGAAAAATTAAATTGTTAATGAAAAAATTAAATCGCAAGACCAAAAAAGTGCATTTCCAATTAAATAGTGAAATTCCCTACCAAAAGATGAATTTTTAGATAAAATGATGAATTTTCCAACCAAAAATACAGATTAAAAAAATAGACTTCAGTTGCATTTTGAACCAGAAAAAGAGGAAATTTCATACTAACAAGATTTGTTTTCTACCAAAAAAGTCGAATTTGCAATTAACAAAGATAAATTTTCAACCAAAAATGGATAAGGTACATTTTCAATCAAAAAATTCGTTTTGAACAAAAAAAAAAGAATTTTCAACAAAATAGAATTCCCTTTCATCTTTGAATTAATGTTTTATTGTTTGAAGAAGTTTATTTTGTTTAAATATTTATTTTTTTATGTTAGTTGCGAAATGAACGTATTTTCCAGACTCTATGCGTTCTTTATTCAATGATAACAATAAAATAATTTGTTTACATAATTTTACAAATATTTGGTTTAAGTGAATTTAAGTGAAGATTTAGGAATTTTTGGAAAGTTTTAAATATTATAGGTACTACTTTGTTTGCTAAGAATACTATGAAATATTTTAGCAAATTGAAATTGTTTAAAAATTGTATTTCATTTGACTGATTTCATGGGTTTTTTTATCGGTAGATAGAACAAAATGCGTTTTTTCTATTTCATTATTCAGTAAAATAAAATAAAATTGGTAAAAAATCTTAATTTGTTTAAACATTTAATAGTATTTTTAGAAAATAAAGGAGAGCCAACAAATATTTAAACTGTCGAAAATTTGTTGAGATTAAAATGTTTCTCCTGCTTTTTATAGTGAAACTATCTACTTGAACAAACATCTATTTTTTAAGTAAAGTTAAATTGTTTTAATCAAATTATTTTATTGTTACCAACGATAAAAACGTTAATTTCTTGATTTAATTTGTAGACAGAATTAAATTGCTTCAAACATTTAGGCACAAAATGGTGATCATCATCAGTGAATTTGATTAAATCTGTGAAAATTACATCATTTCTTGTAGGTATCCAATTTTTCAGTGAAAAGTTTTATTCTTTGTATAATATTGCAGTTGTAAAATTATGTAAAATTCGTTCAGTTAAAATTTTTGTATTTGATTGATAATTGTTAATAAATCTTCAAATATTTCTAAACATTTTTTTTTAAATTTACGTTAAAATGTAATGAGTTTCCTGTTATAATTAGGTATTACATATGTGAAAGTAAAATGTTTTTCCTCAAAATCACACTGTATTGCAAATACGTAATTATCGAAAACATTGAAAGTAAAATATTTAACAAATCACACTGTAGTACAAATACGAATTTATCAAAAACATTGTAGTCAAATAATTCTTTAATTATTCTATAGAAAGAATTTCAGCGAAGAACATTTTATGAAAACATGTACACTGTATTAAAAATACAAATTGTAAAAAAACATTATAGTTTACAAATTCTTTAAATTCAATTAAAATGTACTGAATTTCCTTTTATCGTTAGAAATTTTGTCTGTCGAAGGACATTTTTTAAAATTCAAGTACATATTCTTTAAATTTCAACTATTATTGAAGTATCGTTATGTGAACGTTGATGAAAACATCAATATCTAAAAATTTAATATGTGGATGGCTCGAAATTTTATTATTATTTATAAACAGGTATAAAAATATATTTATTTTGGATTGTTTCTGTGACCAATTGAATCACTTTTTACTTGATGAAGTGAATACAATATTGGGTTGAATCCACTCTAGTTCGGCCTGCGACCTTGATTTTGTTATGCAAGCTAACGAACGGTGTTTACCTTTTGGTAAACACCGTTTTTTTTGTGGTCAGACTGGTTACTCTGGTCAATGAACTGGATATTTTTAGGAACATGGAAAACCCGTTAAATGGCCATGAATATCTGGAACGATAAAAGTTAAGAATTTAATTAAAAAGACTACATAATTCTACGAAAACCGACCAAAAAAGTGGGGTAGCCGCTGGTTCGAGAAAACCTGAAAATCAGGGAAAAGTCAGGGATTTTGGAAAAGGCATGCAAAATTGTTATTTTTTTCAGATAAATATTTATAAAAAGTTCTATGTTAAAATTTTTATAAGATTAATATTTTGGTCTTTGAATAATAATGGTCAGGGAAAATGAAAAATTGGTCAAGGAAAGATTAGGGAATTGTTAAAAATCATTTTTGCGCCCACTCTGCTATAATATTCTTGTTACTCATTTATTTGCTTTGTATTTCTGTTTTTTCAGTTTCCTGATGATTATATTTTTAGTAAAAAATTTTATTATTTGTTAGAAACTTCAAAAATTGAGTTAAAGTCATCCATTTTGGTTGAGAATTAAACTTTCCGACGAAAATTCATGTTTTGGTTTAAAAAATTCAACTGAAATATTTCTTGGTTGAAAAATGCACTAATTTTTTAAAACTGCGTCTTCGGGTATTTTCGAATCCATCTGTTTTAAAAGAAATTCCATCTTTTTTGGATAAAAATGCGACTGCCTGGTTGAAAATCGTTTATTTTGTATTTTTGTTGAATTCAACTGTTTTTGATTGAAATAAAAATATTTTTCGGTTGATATTTCTACTATTACGTCATTTGTTAAAAATTTTTAAATGATCATTTTGGGTATGAAAGTCAACTATTTTACAGGTGATTCGCCTTTTGGTTTCAATGTTCAATATATGGTTTGGATGAACTTATTTTCCTTTTTGATTGAAAACGCTTCATTTTTAAAAAATTTGTCTTTTTTGTAGAAAAGTCATTTTTTTGGTTAACATTAATAAAGAAATTTGAAAATTTTAAATATGTTAAAAATGATACAAGATTGAAATGCCACGCTCTTTGAATATTAATGTTTGGGGGAAATAACAAAATTGTTCAGGGAAAAATTAGGCAATTTTGAAAATAGAGTTTTGCAGCTGTCCCTAATTTCTAAAATTTACGTTTTTCTTCGTTTAAAATCCTCTTAAAATTTATGAAAATCTTGGAAAAAAATGTGATCAAATCACATATTTTTCAGAAAAAGATGACCCTAAAATGAGTCTAACAATCTAAAAAAATGTATTCTTTCAATGATTTGTGACAAAGCATTTGTAATATGTATTTCTTAGAAAAATGATAAATAAAAAATTTAATATCTTTTTTCATTTTGCTGTTTTTTTTTTTAATTCTCTGGCAACTTTTTTCCATAAAGCTGTGTACTTCGCCATATCATTATTATACTTGAATTAATTTAAACTTTGGATCTTTCAAAATTACGGCAATTTACTAATCACACTATTTTAATTAATTAAAATATATTTAAAAATAGTTTTACTATTTTACTGTATTTTCTATTTTTGTATATATTCTTATTTACTATTTCGTATTATTATTGCATTTAAATTCTTTATATAAAAAATTCGCCGGATGAAGTAAAACAAATACAAAAATGCTATTAAATCGTTAATTTTTATCTGAAAAGCGTGTGTAGATATTGCCAGTCTTAACTCAGTAGGAAATGAAGCTTTTTCAGATTGTTGGTCTCATTTTAAAGGTTACAATTGTCAAAAATGCGTGTCATTTTATCAGATTTTTAATAATATTTTCATAGATTTTAAGGATTTAAAAACGAAGAAACTTGTAGATTTGAACCACTTTTGATCGGTTTTAATGGAATTTCGTAGTCTTTTGAAGTGAGTCCTTCTTTTATAAAATTCAAGATTTGCTAGTAATAATATAGACAACATATTTCAGCAGACAAGAATGATTAAAATTTATAAATGTACATCAGGTGTCAAACAATCTTCGCGCTCTTCGTTCTTTAAAATTCCAATATGCTTGCGATTGCTGGATTATTTTTTTCTTGAACTCAAATTTTCAGAATAAAATACTTGTAGCATTCACAAACTTATAGGTCCCGTGGATTTTTGAAATCCTATAAAGTTTGCTTTTCTGGCCTACCCTACTAGGTAGTAACTACTGGGAATTATTTTACAGAGTGACTGCGTTGTTGCCGAAAAAATTATTGTTTTAAAATTAAAATAACTAAATCAAGCACAAATTGAAATGAATTGATATTGGTAGACGAAAAAAATGTTTGTTATAAAGCTAAGAATAAACTTCTTACTGCATACACAAACTTTTAGGTCCCGTGGATGTTTAAATTCAAATCATTGGCTTTTTCGTCTTACCACAATCAGTTATAACTACTTAGAATTCTTTTACAGTGGCTGCTCTGTAGAAAAAAAATTTGTTGTACAGTTAAGAATAAATTACTTGTAGCATACATAAACTTGTAGGTCCCGGGGATTTTTTAAATTTTAAATCAATTTGTGTAATAAACTGGGAATTCTTTCATCAAGTGTGCAATGTTTAAGAAAAAATGTTTGTTTTAAACTTATGATACCTAAATGAAGTACAAATTTGAATTAATTGATACTTATAGAGGAAAAAAGGTTTGTTATAAAATTAAGAATAAACTACTTAAGCGCACACAAACTTGTAGGTCCCGTGGATTTTTTAAATTAAAAAAATCTGCTGTTTCGGCCCACCCTAGTGGGTAAAAACTACTTAGAATTATTCTAGAGTGTCTGCGCTGTACAGGAAAATATACTTGTAAAGTAGAGCATAAACTACATGTAGCATACACAAACCTCAAAGTCACGTGTATTTTTTAAATTAAAAAAATTTGCTTTTTCGTGTTACCCACCACTGAAAAATTTTTTTAGGTATATTACCTAGAATTCTTGCTATCCCAGCTAGAAAGTATCGCTGGATTTCGTCTTCCTAAATAGTTAGCTGTATTGAACAGATTTTCTTGCAGGCAAAATATAGATGCAGTATCTAAAAAATTTAGCTGTAATGTCTATATTTCTATTGCTAAACAAGTGTAGGTGTCACACCTAACCAGGTTCAGCTAGATATTCTAGTTGAAAAATATAGATAAACTTGACAGCCTATCTCGCTGCGTTTTCTGGCTGAAGTGCCTATAATTTTTTCTAGCTAATAGGCCGATATATCTTTAGGTATAATGACGCAAAAATATATTAACCATATATATGAATACTTAAATCTTTATTATGTATTAGATACATACATGACTTAATTATTAAAAATCTTAAATTGAAAACAGTTATAATCAATACATATCAATATGTACAATAGGGCGTATCGAAAAAAGTTGTAAACGAAGATTTTTTGAGGTTATACGCGCACTGATAAAAGAATACTCACTTCCTTTGAAGGCGTTAATAAAATTCTGGAGGTTACAGCTAATCAAAAAATCACTTATTTCCATATTTGGTTCCATCAATGTTATTTCATTGCTGTATATATTATTCATTTTTTAACTCTCACAAACCACACGACACGAGGCACGAGCTTCTTGTATTTACGGAAAAGTCGGGTGTTAGTGTTGTGCGAACTAATGCAAGGTGGACATTTTTTAAATGCATTTCAATTTATAGGCCTAAAACTGATGCTACAATTATTTTAGGTTAGAATTTTGAGCTGTACGAGCAAACTAATTATAGGAAATATGCTGTTTGATCATGACTGCTAGAATTTTTAGCAAATAATGATAGAATTATCTTCCACATTTTCTGTCTGCAGTAGACAGACGGTTTATATATTTTAGCTATCTAGTTTGCATTTCTATCTAAACTTTATTGCACATTCAGCTATATCTCCCCAGCAATATATTTCTAGCTACAACAGCTATACCTTTTTTTCAGTGTACTGGGTAATAATTACTGTAGATTTGTGTATCGAGTGACTGCGCTGTTTCCGGACAAATGTTGGTTATAAAGTTAAGCATAAGGTACTTGTAGCATGCACAAACTTTTAGGTCTCACGGATTCTTCAAATCCTAAAAAATTTGCTTTTTCGGCTCACCCAACTGGATAATAACTACTGGGAATTATGTTACGAAGTGGCTGCGCTGTAGAGGAAAAAATGTTTGTTGTAAAGTTAAGAATACATGACTTGTAGTATACACAGACTTTTAAGTACCAGGGATTTTTTAAATTTAAACTAATTTATTTTTTTGGCTCACTCTTCTATGTAAAGATAGTACTGGGAATTATTGTATCGAGTGGCTACGCTATTGGTAATAAAATGTTTGTTTTAAAGTTTAGATAACTAATTTAAGCAAAAATTTGAATAAATTAAAATTTTTTAGAAGAAAAAATGTTTGTTATATATTTAAGAATGAACTGCCTGTAGTATACATAAACTTTTAGGTCCCGTGGATTTTTTAATTCAAATAATTTGCTTCTTAGGCCTACCATAGTTGGCAATAACTACTTAAAATATTTGTATAGAGTGGCTGTCGCTATGGAGGAAAAACTGTTGTTTGTAACATTAAGAATAAAGTACTTGTAACATGCGCAAAGTTTTAGGTCTTGGGGATTTTTGAAACTTAACAAAAAAAATTTCTTTCGGCTTACCCTACTAGGTAATAACTACTGGGAATTCTCGTATAAAGTGGCTGCGCTGTAAAAAATGTTTGTTATAAAGTTCAGAATAAACTACTCGTAGCATACACAAGCTTCCCGCAGTTTTTTTGAAATTTAAACAATTTTATTTTTCGGCTAAACATAGTAGGGAATAACTGCTAGGAATCTCGTAGCATACACAAGCTTCCCGCAGTTTTTTTGAAATTTAAACAATTTTATTTTTCGGCTAAACATAGTAGGGAATAACTACTAGGAATTCTTTAATATAGATTTGCTGCGCTGTAGTCGAAAAAACGTTTGTTGTAAAGTCAGGATAACTAAAGTAAGCCCAAATTGGAGTGTATTAATATTTGTAAAGAGAAAAAAAATATTCTAAAGTTAAGAATAAACTACTTGTAAGATAAAAAACTCTTATGTCTCATGGATTTCTGAAATTCAAAAAATTTTCTGTTTCGACCCACTGTACTGGGAATTCTGTTATAAAGTGTTTGAGCTGTAGCCGAAAAAATGTTTGTTGTAAAGTCAAAATAACTAAGTTAGGCACAAATTGGAATAAATCGAAATTTACCTTTCTGCTAGACATTCTCTTCAGAAAGTGTGGTGCAGTATTGCAATGCACAGCGAATCCCTTGGAGGTAATAAACAATACTTGACTGTTTATGGCCCTACCGCATTTGTCCAAAATTACCGAACCAAGTCTATTGGGATTCATTCGTTACATTTGAATACAGCGGAATAATTCGGCATTCTGAATAAAGCTATTCTGTTAATCAGCACTTGACAGTTGTGAATACTAGATTGATTAAAAAAATATCTGGATTTGTCTCCGCAGATATTTTAAGCGAAGTATTGTTTTAATTAAGCTTTCTTAATGCTACTGTCTAAATTAAATGTATGGCAATGTTCTTCGTGCTAGAGAGTCCAAATTTAGTTTGAGAACAAGAGGTCGTTAAGCTAGAAAAAAAAAAATTTATTTTGCCACGCAGATGACCTCGCACGAATAAACTTTTATGAAAAATAACTCTCCACGGTTTCTTTGCGAAAATTTATTGAAAGAGTAAAGTGGTTTCTTTACTTATCGAATTTTTCTGGAATAATTTTGGATTAGAATGTTAATTTTATAGAGATGTGCTTTCACTTAGTTGACTATAGATTTAGGCATTTAAACCCGCTATAAAGGACAAACTTGGCTTAAGAACTTCCAAGGCTTCTGTTAATTTGACTTCTTTATCGATGTCATTACGTCACTCTCAACCTTTCGTAACTATACACGCGATAATAGCACAAATCGGGAACTTTTTGTGATAGAGTCAAATCACATTTTTAAACGTCATCATGAAGTCTATTGGATCTGGATGTGCAAAGTCTTCTGTAAGAGGGCAAAAGTCTGGAAATACGAAAATTTTCTTTCTCATATTCAGGGCCACCATACAGTCATTTTACTCACTTTTAGTCGTTTTTTATCCCTTTTTAAAGATACATCCACTATTGAGAATGGTGGTCTACCATTTCGCCACCTGGAGTTGAAAACTGAAACTAGAAAGAGCAGGTACAATTTTAAAGATGTAACTTAATTTTCGAATAAACGTGTTTTTACAATAGTTTTGTGAAGTATAAAAGATCTATCAAATACTAAAAACAAATTTTCATAAAAAACAAATAGTTTTAGATAGAATTTCCATCTTATACAGTGAAAAAATACATTTTTATCAAATAGGTATAAAATAAACAAAACCATTATTTCACTATTTCGTGTAAGTTTCAATGAATTTAAGTTTAAATAAACTTTAATTAATGTATGTAGCGACAATTTTTATCCAGATTATGCGCAGAAAACGAATAATAGAAGATTTAGGGTGGCCGTTTTAAGCCAAGAAAACAAATCCTTGTCATTTTTCGATGTTTTCCCGGTTCGCAAACATTTTTCATGGTCAATGAAATTTAAAAAATCGAACTCTATCGCTATCAATTTTTCCATTTGAATGAATAAAAACCGAGCTGCAAATGAAAGCACTCAAAGTAATACTCTTGAATTTCAAACTTTTAAAATTGGAGTTTAAAAATTTCTTAATTCAATAATTTTTTATTTAAATCTGATTCAAATGCTCAATAATTTTCACGTATAAAATGGAAGCTAAGAACACTTTAAAAGTTTACAATTTTTAACTAAATGCAGTTAAACTGCAAAATAAATTTTTTAACTTTTATAAATTGTAGAGATTGAAGATTCAGATTCAGTTCTAAAAATATAAATCCACGTTAATATTCTCAATGCTCTAAAGTCTAAATTAAAGAATCAATCAATTAATTTAAACAATTTCAGAATTATATAATAATCAATTTTAAGCCAGAAACATTAAAAATTGAACGATCACATTTTTTTATAAACTGAACACTTCTGAAATTAAAAATTAAATTATTTATATTTTAAATGGTACAAAATCCTTAAAACGCTTCCAAATCTTATTCGAAGTTCTTGAAAAATCTGCATGTTGTTTACATTTTTTCAAATTTTTTATTGTTTTTAAAATTATTTCAGAACTTTTCAACATCTTTTCAAATGAATCCATTTTTTTAATTCTGCCAAATTAATCAATTTTCCATTCCTGGTTTGATAATTTTGTAAATCTTTCTAAATCTTTTTGAATAATCACTCAAAACTATCCTTTCAAAATAAAATTCATTTTAAATTTTCATAGTAAATTTTTTTCAATCCTCTGAAACCATTCAAAATTCTTTGAAAGCTTTTAAATTTTTTGTTTCAAATCTACCAAAATCTATATTTTGTTTTAAATTAAGCCATGGGCTATTTACACCGAAATTTTATTACTAATAGCCAGATTTTGTCGGTACACATAGGCACTTTGTTTAAATTACTTCAAATCATTTCAAATTTTAAATTAAATTTGATTTTTTTTAACTTCTAAATATTTCTTCAACTTCCTTGACTTTTTTAAAGAATAATATGTATTTAATTGTTATTTATACATCGAAGTTCAAAAATTTGACTTACAAATAATTTTTTTTTAAATATAACAATTAAAATGTAACGTTCAAAATTTAGTGTGTAATATTTAATTACAATTACTGATTTTGAATAAACATTCAGATATTTCTAAATATCAAGTATTTCTTATTTCTTTTCATTCAAATTTTTTTAATTGAATGATTTAAAAATGGATTATTTTAGACTAATATAATATGTGAAATTTAATAAAAGCTTTCAATTATGAATATATTATTTTGAAGTTATTTTAAAATTGAAAATATTTTATAAAGTTTCAATCGGGTATTTACATTTGTTTAAGTAATAAGACTTTCCAATTGAAATAGTTTCCATAATTTTTAACGTTAGAAGCTGGAAATTCTGATTTTGAATAGTCTTGTAAAATTAATTATTATTCACTTTTTAAATCTTAAAGAGCAGTTCAATTTTAAAATTCATTGTTGAGTTATATTCACAGTTGATCAACTAAAAATGTTTTTTATCTGAAATATTCGATTTCAAACACTTCTAGTCTTTAATGCCTTAAGGCCCCCAGTCCATGCACCAGAACGGCCGGATCTCGGAATGGTCGAAATGAGGCGTTGACCAATCAGAAACGTTCCGCGGAAACAGTGTAATTCTCACACCAAACTAAAGGTGTGTTTCCGTATGCGCGACTGAAGCAGCGCAACTCAAATCGCGCGTTTCAGTTTATGACTGCTTCTCACTGAATCTTAAGTGTGTTTTTATTTTACACTTTTTAAATACTTTCTCTGCACAAGGCTACTTTTCTGCTAATTATTTAATTCTGCTCAAATATTTAAAAATATACCCTTAAAAATAATTGACAAAAAATAAAGAATAATTTTTAATTTCCCAATTTTAAAATAAATATCGGTAAACTACAAAATAAAACAATTCTAACTTTCATAAATTGTACAGATCGAAGGTTCAAAAAATCCACTTTTTTAATTTATTCGAATTAATTTGGAATTTCCCCTATATTATTACTGATCTATCTTCAATTACATCATTAATCATATTATGTTGATCCTTAAAATCATAGAAAAACTCTTTTTTTCAGGGATCTGATTTTTGGCACGACAAATACCTAAAATTGAATTGTTTTGAATTCTTATTAATTTACCCTGAGTTCTCGAATGTTCACATGGAATTCTTATGAATGTCATTGAATTCTTTTGAACTCAAGAGAACATTAGTCATATTATTAATGCACATTAGGCAATTTTAGTCACTTTTTGGGTTAGAAATTAGTCGCTTTCAGTCACTTTTACGTTTTAAATATTTAATAATTTATTGTATATTTAATAATTTATTATGTTTTTTATTTATTATTAATTATTAAATGAATTTTAATAATAGTTCAAATATTAATAATTGCCCCAGAATTAGTTCGAAAATGTTAAGAAATGCGAATATTTTATCGTGAAGGGGCTAAATAACTTTGCTTACAATAAAATATTTATATGGGATTGATAACTATAAAAAGCATACATATTTCATATTATACGTTTGCGTTCTCTATTGAAAATCAAGCAATTCACTGAGCTTCTATTTGTTAGATGAAATCGCAAGGTAGTATAAGCGAGCTTTATTCAGCGCAGCATCCTTTTTCATTTGCATCAGTTTTACTGGCAAGTCTATTCAAGTTTTCTTTTAACATCAGATACTTTGTGACACGTTGAACAATGTATATTATTCTCTTCCTCTTTTGTGTCTTAGCTTTTGAGTCTACTGTTATCCTACTGATTAAAACAATCTGGTGATATTTATTTTTGCCATAGATATTTCGTCTTGAAAGTTAGTTATTTTTGGTTAAATTGTAAAATGATTTGATGAAAAAAATCAATCCTTTCTTCGACCGTTGATATTTATTGATTTCTAATCGTAGATTTTAAATTATTTATGTCTTACGGTCCAATCGTAAATCGAAAAAATAAATATGAGTCAAAAGAACTTTTTCTTCGAAACTCAGATATTTATTTAATAGAAAAACTCCTTTTGAAATTTCCTAACGTTTCGGTACACACGCGTACCTTTTTCGAAGGTTCTTAACCTAAATAATTATATTAAAGATTAGTAATTTTAGTCTGAACAATATGATGGATAATTACGTAGATTTAAATACATTGTTACCTGAGTTGATGATAATTTAAAATAGTCAAACAGATCAATTTTCAGTCAAAAAAAAAAAACATTTCAGTCAATAATTTTTAAAAATTAATTAAAATTTAGTCATTATTTGAAATTAGTCATAACTTGACAAACATAACTAAAAATGAATTTCTAATAGCCACCAGTACAGTTTTCAATGGTACCGTTTTCTCCTTTAATAATAAATTTTATAAACAAATTTCGGGTTTCCCTATAGGTTCACCATTATACCCTGTAGTTTCTGATTTAGTTTTACAAGATGTTGAAAAAAGAGCTTTACAATTGTTAGATTTCACACCTATTTTGTACAAACGATATGTCGACGACATTTTAGCCATTATTCCCACAGATAAAATTCAAGTTTTCTTAAATGCATTTAATAGTATTGAAGATTGTATAAATTTCAATCATGAATGTGAGATTAATAATGTTATTAACTATCTTGATTTGAAAATTATAAAAACTCCAAATGGTGATTCATTAACCAATTGGTATAAAAAACCTTCTTGGTCTGGTAGATACTTAAACTATAATTCACATAATTTATTTGGGCATAAAATTGGTTTAATTAAGGGTTTAGTTGATAGATATGTAAAATTATCTGACATTCAATTTAGAAAAGAAAATTTAAATCTATTAAAAACAACTTTAGTACAGAATAACTATCCTCTTGAGTTTGTAAATGACATCATTAAAGAACGCATTCATGAGATTTACAATAACAGTAATAAAATTAACAAGAAAAGAAATTGGAGTGATACTTACAATAGATTTAGTTTAAATGTTACTTTGTCTTACATTCAGGGCCTATCAGAAAGATTAAGAAATTCACTTAAAAAATTTAATATCAATGTTTATTTTAAAAACACTAATACATTAGACAATTATTTGTCAAGAAGAAAAGACGTTGATTCCATTGAAAATTTATCTGGTGTTATTTATTTAATTAAATGTAAATGTTGTAATAAAGCTTATATAGGTGAAACTGGCAGGAGATTAAAAACTAGAATTGTTGAACACAAAAGAGACTGTGAAATTGGGAATTTTAACACAGGTCTGTCGCAACATTCTTGGAATTTCAATCATTACTTTGATTTTGATTTTAAACTTATTAAAATATTAGCTACAGAAAAAAATACTTATCAACGACGTATTATTGAGTCTATTTTTATAAACAAATATCGTAAGATTTCAGTTAATTTACAGATTGAAATTCTAAATATTAATAAAATTTATCAGAGAATTATAAAATAATGTTTTTAATATTAATCATCTCTATATGTATATATGTGTATATGTATGTATGCTATATGTGTGTATATATGTATGCATATGTATGGATGTGTACATATACACAGTTTTTAAAATTAAAAAAAAAATTTTTAATTTCTTATTTCAAATCTAAACTCAATTACACGCTTCCACATCAGTGGTTTTCAATGGAAACTTGCCTATTACATCATCGTTCATTACTTATTCTTCATGTATTTCTGAAACTGTCAATTTCTGTTCGTCTGTCCTAATCTACGCTAATTTGTTTTTTCTCATACAAATTAAAAAAAATGTAGTTTAAATCGAGTGAAGTCTCGAAAAAAATTTTTTGAGACTTCTAAAAAATGACTAAATTTTAATTAATTTTTTGAAATTATTGACTGAAATGTTACTTTTTTTTGACTAAAAATTGATCTGTTTGACTATTTTAAATTATCATCAACTCAGGTAACAATGTATTTAAATCTACGTAATTATCCATCATATTGTTCAGACTAAAATTACTAATCTTTAATATAATTATTTAGGTTAAGAACCTTTGAAAAAGGTACGCATGTGTACCGAAACGTTAGGAAGTTTCAAAAGGAGTTTTTCTATTAAATAAATATCTGAGTTTCGAAGAACAAGTTTTTTTGACTCATATTTATTTTTTCGATTTACGATTGGACCGTAAGACATAAATAATTTAAAATCTAAGATTAGAAATCAATTTTTAGTTAAAGTCTACTATTTGGTTTCAGTTAAAAAATTGATCTATTGGATACAAATTCTGCTATTGGATTGAAAAGTTAATTATTTTGTTCTAAATTTAACTATTTTATTAAAAAAGTTTTTTTTTTTAATTCAACTGCTTTGTTCAAAGTTAAATTAATTTTTTAAAATTTAAACTATTACCTTTTTCTTTGAGTATTCTTTTTTATTTGAAATCTGAATTTAAATGTTTTTGATTTGTAAGTAAAATATTTTTTGGTTGATATATCAACTATCATATTTTTCGTTGAGAATTCATGTTTTTTATTAAAAATTCAACTACTTTCTTGAAAATTGTACTCATACAAACGCTCTATCTCAAATAAGAAAAAAAATTTAAATAATATCATATAGAGAAAGTCATCTAATTAGTTATCTAATATTATCCAATTTGTTGAACCTATTTTCTTAAATTATTGCAGTTTTTATAGCATATTTAACACTTGATTATAAAATACATTTGCTTTAATTTACATGTTACATAATTTTTAAAGCCAGATTCTAGTGGGATATAATTTTTTTGTAAACCAAGGGTCTATAATCATATTCCTCGAATCTTGAAAATGGTAAAATCATGTGTAACTCATTTTTTCGAAAAATGCATTTATCATGTCTTGTTCGCCTATTCCTTAAGGGCATGCTCTTCGGTGACCACGTGACCAAACTAGTCCCCGGTTATGATATTTTTTTGGTGTTCACTGCGTCCACACGAATTGAGATATCGTGTTTAAACTTTAACACATAAAATAAAAAGCACTAAAGAACGTTTGTATACATCAATATATTGGTAATTTTAAAGAAAGTTTATTTATAAATTGATGGAATAGGATATTACCATTCGAGTTATAGTACTTTGCAGATCATTTTTGGTTTGATGAATTTTAGATTTTTTTTATTCGCTCATATTGAGCACTGATACCAATTTTATACTAAATCGTCTAAACCTTGAAAAAATTAATATAAGCAATAAAATTTGCACCTTCGTTGCAAATTAACGAATATGTATCTGCACACACGTA
>NC_046665.1:86823403-86849776 GCF_010883055.1 Belonocnema kinseyi
GCGAAATTTTATTTTTATTCTTGAAATTGTTTCATACCAGTACAAAAAATCTACAAGAATATATAACCATTAGAAAATTTTAATTATTTTCTGCAGATGCACATTTCT
This sequence comes from Belonocnema kinseyi, assembly GCF_010883055.1. Taxonomy (NCBI): domain Eukaryota; kingdom Metazoa; phylum Arthropoda; class Insecta; order Hymenoptera; family Cynipidae; genus Belonocnema; species Belonocnema kinseyi. The sequence goes on from NC_046665.1 coordinate 86,823,512, forward strand.
CAAGATGAGACTTGGACGAATTTTCGAGTATGACATTCTAAGATGTTCCTCGATTTTTTGTAATCGAGGCATCTGCTTTATCGACATTAAAAGTTTATTTCCTAATTCCTGTAGTATTTTACTCGAAAAATTTCTTCGTAATTATGAACATTTTGATATATACAAACGTTCCTTAGTGCTTTCAGTATAACTTCCTAAATCCTGAACACGATAATTCAATCCGCTTGGACGTAGTGAGGACCGAAAATAATGGAAATCATTTCATTCTCCATACAAAATTTTTATGAATGAACTTAGTCACGTGATCTCGACTTTATCGACGGTCAAAGTTTCTTTTTCTCTCCGCTAGAAATCGCTAAAAATGCTCCAAAAATAATTATAGGTTACGTGTATGCAGATACTTATTTGTTGATTTGCAACGAATGTGCAAAGTTTATTGCTTACATTAATTTTTTTAATGGTTTAGACGATTTAGTCCAAAACTGGTGTCAGTGCTCAATATACGCGAACCAAAAAATCTGAAATGCATCAAACCAAAAATTATCTGCATAGTGTTATAACTCGAATGGTAATATCATTTTTCATCGATTTATAAATAAACTTTCTTTAAAACTATAAACACATTGATGTATACAAACGTTCTTTAGTGCTTTTTATTTAATCTGTCAAATTTTAAACACGATATCTCAATCCGTGTGGACACAGTGAACACCAAAAAAAATGCTCATATCCGGGGACTAGTTTGGTCACGTGGTCACGAAGAGCATGCCCTTAAATATTGATGGTTATTCATAACAGAGAGTCTATTGAACATATATAATTGTCATGACATTTTTTGTATGATTAATTTTGGTTAAAGAATTTATCATTGTTATGGAATTTTAAAATATAGAGATAGGGAACTGAATTATATATTATAGTTCTTTTGATTATCCTTATAGAATGTTTTGCATTTGGATGTCTATTTGAATTGAATTGTAGGAATGAAATGTTTTAGCGTGGAACAGGTGGCAGGCACACTGGTACCTAACAGAGTTCTGGGAAGTTTTTGCCATGCTACTTCATGCGCGGTGTCATCTGGGGAAGCTCCATTTGCTTATATGTTATATGACCCCTTTCATTTGGGTTAAGTGTGTTCTTAATAAGAGAGAAATCCTTTTCCTGATTTTTCGCCGAAACAAATTTCTTCCTTTTCCTCGTCCTATATCTTATTTTATACGATTTAAGTTTTCTATTGAAACACAAAGTTTTACCTTCATCTCTCATTAATCTATTATATATGATGCCGAACACATTAAGTATAAAAGGGGATTTTAAAAACAGAGAGTTTAAAAATGTCAGCTTTTATAACAAAATTGTACAAGAAGGCTTAAAAAGGAGTATGTTTCAAACCATCAGTTTTTTAAAGAAATATTTACTTAAATATAAAATATAAATGTGACTTAGTTCTTTCATCTTCAGATTCTTTCTATGGTATAACCAAGAAAATGTATGTAGTAAGAGATGCAGGGATAAGAGTTAGTCCACATTTACCCCCTTTTTTAAAAAGGTTCTGATTCATTCTTTAGAAATCATGAGCAGAAATCCAAGACATTAAAAAACAAGGTGCTTTGAAAGAGATTCTTTTTGAATTCCTGATTATGCCAATTTCGAAATACTTCCCGAACGATTTATTTTCTAATTTTGTAAATTTAAAGGGTATCGTCGACAGGGAAAAAACGCTAACATTTTCTTCGAAAAGATAAACCCGAAACCATTTATTTAAGATTAAGTTTAATCTTATTTAGTAAGATTTTTCAGCTAAGAAAGAAAAAAATCCCAACCAAATATGTAATAGATGTTCTAACGAAAACGTATTTTTAACAAAATAGTTTAATTTTAGATAAACAATTTTTATTTCCAACAAATTAATTAAATGTTTACCCAAAAAAAGAACAGTTTACAACAAAATACACGATAATAAAAAAAATGGAAAAGTGACATTTTCACTTAAAACCATTAATTTTCAACAACGAAAAACGAATTTTCAACATAATAGTAAAGAATTTAGCCAAATAAAAATGGAAAGATTAAATTTTCAGTTTCAAAAAATTTATCACTACACGGAGAGAAATTTCAGGATATTAATTCACGGCACTGCTTCTTGATTTTATCACGCTTTGGCGCGAGAACTATGAGCTCGGAACCCTTGCTTTCAAAGAATAGGTCTCGAAGTTTCAGGCATTAGGCCACTCCCCTTTTCTTTTGACTGTCCTTATACGATGTTTTACATTTGGATGTCTTTTAGATTCCATGCTTTTAGATCATAGAGTCCGATACTGTAGAGCACGTAAAAATTGTAGCTCTAAAATCACGGCCTTCCGTGAATTAATCCCTTGAAATTTCTCTCTGTGTACAAAAAAGTGTTTTTCAAGAAATTATTTAAATTTTCATCCATGTAAATGTATTTTCATACAAAAAAAAAACAATTTTCAACATACATGTTAAATGTTGAATTTTCAAGCTTAGGCCGATGAATTTTCATGCTAAGATGATATTTCAACGAATTAAAGAAAATTAATTTTTAAACAAAAAGGATTACTTGTTCCCAACATTGTTAAAGGTTTAATAAAATAATCACATTTTATTTTAAATAATAAAATTTTTTAACAGAAAGACGGACTTTTAACGTAATGCATGAATTTTTATCCATGTAGTTGAATCATAAACCAAAATAGATAAGTTTCAACATCGTACAATATCGTTGTATTTAAAATAGAAACAAATAAATTTTCAACAAGAGACATGATTTTTCTAACAAATAGTTAATTTTTCGACCAAGAAGTTAATTTTTCTTTATAAATGGAAAAGTTACCATTTCTATTAAACAAATTAATTTGCAAAAAAATAAAAACGCATTTTTAATTAAAAAATATAAATTTTCAGTTGCAAAATTAATTTAAGGGATCTGTATCATTAAAAAGAGGAATTTTCCTAGTTTAATGTTCCACCAAACAAATTTATAGTAAAAAAAAATGTAAAACAAATTGTTGAATTTCAAGCCAAAAAGACGAAAAAAGAGAAGAATTGTTGAATTTTCGATAACATAATTATATTTTCATTCAAATACTAAAATTTTGAAACATAAAAACGAATTTTCACCCTAATACATGAATTTTCAAACATGTAGTTGAATTCTAACCCGAAATAGAAACATTTTAAACCAAAAAAAATTAATTTTTAACAATCTAGTTGAACTTTCAACCAAGAAATTTTGAATTTTTAGCTAAAAAAGATTCATTTTTAACGAAAATCTTATGGTTGATATTTAAGTTAAAAAAATGTTTCCATTTTAATTGAAAAAAGTTGAATTACATTTTAAACTGAGAAAGATTTTTAGTCTAAAGATAACAAAAATTCCAAACAAATTGATGAATTTTCAAGCCGGCAGGGCGATTCTTCAAATAATTTAAGTTGAATTTTCAATCCAAAAATATGAATTTAGCAAATATCAAACTGCATATTTAAAAAAAGGTTATCTTTATATTTTTTTATTTTCGTGAATAATAAAGTAGTAATATCTGTTCTTTACGCTATAATCTATTTTTAGCTGACATTAAAAAATGTTTTAAGCATCTGAGAGTTCTCAACTGCTAAAAATACATTAGAAACGTATTTAAACGCCTAGGGAAACAAAAACAGAAAATATGAATTTTTCAGGTAGTATTTTTGTATTTTTCAAAAATTTTCTTTCTGGCTTACTTAAAAAAATACTTGACAAACTGAGGGTTCTGCATAAAAATTAATAAACTCGAAAAAAAATTATGAAAATAAGAAATCAAACTGTTTCTATCGATAAAAATAAATTTAAAAAATATTTCAAATATAAGCATTTTTTAGTTTTGTTGCTTATCAATTATTTCATCTTTGCTCCTCTTTCATTTTTTCTGATTTATTTATATCAGCAAAAAGTGTTGAAGTATTAAAAAAAAATCTTCAAATCTAACTAAAAAAATTGTTTAAACGCAGAAATTATCAGCAAATATGCCAAATAAAAATTTTTCTGTTAGAGGGCACTTTCGTTCAATATTAACGAGACCCATATGATATAAAAAGTTTCTAATAATAAATGTAATCTTTTTTACATAAAATAAAAATACTGAATCGCTTAGAGCTCTGATAAAATATTTTCAGGCTTTTTTTTGCAGAATATTTTTTATAGTCTCTCTTCTCTTTATGTTGCTGACTTAGTCCTTTTATCTCAAGATCCTTTCTATTGGACAACCACGAAAAGATTTATAGTACGAAATAGGAACTTGAAAAACAAAAAAACACAACAACTGAAATATTGCGAAAGGAATATAGGAATAAGAAAGAGGCGATATTGGAAATAAAGTAGAGGGATTTATTACCAATAGTAGGATTTCTTTTTGAAAAGAAAAGCATCCAATTTGAGCCGCAGCTGCAGGTACAGTGGACCCCAGACTCAAGGATGGTTGGAAGTCAAGTTTTGCAGGTTAGGTGGTGGCGCGAGGCGTGGCGAGGTATTGATCGTCGTCGAAACAGCATTGCGACCCTCTGCCCCCGACTCCTGCGAGGTCCTCGACTTCGACCCATCCGCCACCACTGTCACAACTACCCCTTACCGCTACCCTTTTTTCATCCCGACATCCACCCCCCATTCAACCCTGAAATAAACCAGGTACCACGCGGTGGCATCCTAACCTCAAGCTCGATTTCAACTTTTTTTAAAGGTTTATCTCTATTATTACTATTATATTTATTTTATTATTGTACCATTAAGGCAAGTCCCTTTTGTGGTAAGCGTAATTCGTTCGTTTTTAGCCTTGTTATACGATTGAGGATCAAGGAATTTATTTGTTTAGGGGTGTGTATGATAAGGGGTATGTTTGAGGTCAATCTAGAAGTCGCGTGTTGTCTATTCAAACCACATCCTCGTCCTACAACACCACTTCAACACGGATCGCTGATGAATCTCTAGTAATCATGCCCGGTGGAGAGGTTTGAACCCGGATAATCGGGAAATTATAGTACACTTACAGGGCGGCTGCTAGACCGGTTAATAACCGAGGATTTTATTACTGACTGGAATTTTTATAATTTTTGATAAAAAAAAAACGTTTTTAATAGTTTGAAAAGTGTTCATCAGGGATTAATAGCAATTGTCATTTTTTAGGTTAATTTAGAATTTATAATCTCGTTCATTTTTCAGGTCATCTTATTAAAAGCGAAACATTCACTAAAGAAATTCGCAATAATAATTTTTAAATTTCTTGCGATGCATTAATTAATATTTTTCAAGATTACAGAAAAAATTTTTTTTTCCAGATATTCCAAAACCGGATTCATTTTAAATCAGTGAGGTTCTGATACTTCAAGTTGCAGAATAAAAAAATGCCATTTTTTTTCTTTAAACTTCCACAGGTTTTTATATATTATAGATATTTAAATTTTATTTCCAGACTGAGACGAGATTTACTGTCCTTTTTCAAATCAACCTAAAAACTTGCAGGCAGTTGATAACTAACAGAATGGGGCGATTTGTTTAAAAATATTAAAATTAGATCTTCACAAAAAACTAACAATTATATTGTTTGACAATTTTTTATTATGTCTTTTTATAAGGCACACAATCCTGTGAGTTTTATTTCGGCTAAATCCTTTTCGCGACATGAGATCAAAAAATAAAGTATATATGTATAATAACTGTTGTTCATCATAAACTATTTCTTTAATGACCGGCATTACTTGTTGAACCACACAGACAAAACTTGTGTGACAAAACTTAAAAAAAAATCAATTTAACATACCGTCATATTTCAAAATGAAATTCAGCTTTAGTTTATGTTAAAGGGTTAAACTATAACTGGTTTGGCTTGCTTCACGTGTAGAAATTTCCCCATCTTTCCCTATTTGAAGTTGGGTTCTGATAGGGCCCCTGTCAGAATATCCAGTCTAGGAAAAACTGGTCGGCCCCCTATCGGAATATCTAGTCTAGAAAAAACTAATGGGTGCCCTATCAGGTTCTAGTGAAGAATTCCATACTTCTTATAGGTATAGCAAATCTACCTGTGTCTAATGGGGCCCCGACCAGAGAACTCCTAAAATCTTATATTGCCTCAAATATAATTTTCAGGCTTTTGAAGGTTTCAGTATGCAAAAATAATGTTTTTATGAGTATTTAACCTCGTTCTTCTCGAAAACTTGGTTTAGGGCATTAATGAATATTTTCTTCGGAGCCCTTCCTAAATTTCTGCACGGGTAAGTTGTGCCAATGTCATCAAGAATATTTTGGATGTTCAAATTAGTGTCCTTTTATAGAATTTTTGAAAAGGTTATTGGGATGCAATTTGTTTTCGGTGCTTCTGGCATGAAATTCTACCATTAGCCGCAAAAACATTTCGACTTTTCAAACGACACAAAAAAAATTCTTGCGTTTTTCGTCAATTTTGCGAACGTCGCACTCATCGGATTTTTAGTAAAAGTACAAATACGTACAGAAATTTAGGAAGGACTCTATTGGGGCCCTGGTTAGTTTACCATACCTCTAGTAGGGTTCTAGTTAGGAAAACTAGTCTGTGCCCCATCTGGAACGTAACGCTGACGCCACGGGGGCCCTACTAGATTTTCTAGTGGGGTCAAGTGGGGTCAGCCCGCCTACAATTCAATTGAAAAGAAGAGCCCCTGCGGGACTCCTACAGGGTACTGCCACGCTACTGGCAGCCAGTACTTTTATCCGTTCATCATCATACGACTGTATACGATCAGAATATCATTTATATTTTCAAAAATTGACATTTCATTGAAACATTTTGGGTAATTTTAAAATCCACTACTGTTATACTCTAACGATATAACAAAAAAGGTATTAAGAAAATAAATGTTAATTAATTGCGAGTATTTTTACTTTAAATATTAATGGTCCTGTTTATAGTGAATACATATGTTTCATTCTTAAACATTATATTACCTACGTATCGAACCTACATACACAGAGAAACTTTTGATCGTAAAATTTGGCATTATAATATTGATTTTTACAAAAGTTCGATGGCAATCTAGGATATAGCTGAGAAAATAGTATTATTGCCGCAGCTATAGGAAGAAATACATTTTCCATTTCATTTATAAATATTCTACGAACCTAATAATTGCCATTTATAGTTAGAAAAATTCATATTTTCGATAGATTGAAGTTGAAAAAAGTGATATTCACATGGCAGTTTTTCCAGTTTTCTATGGGAAAAATTAGAAATGCGTAGAATGAACATAGACAGAATGTCTTTACTATTGTGTTTTGTAAACTTCACAGTCTGTCTTAGGGATTATAGTAAGTTTCTTTTGGTATAAGTGCAATTATTTAATCATTTATTTTATATTTTAATAAACATGATAACTTCAGAGTTTAATATTCACAATAGTAATTCTTGCAATAGTGATACTATATCCTGGCTTGCTATTGTCGATTTGTAAAAATAAATATTATACCATCAAATTTTATAACAGAAAGTTTCTCCGCGTATCTATACCTAAATCTATCGCCTAGCAGTCGGGAGTCTTAACCACTGCGCTAAACCGACAAGTTGAAACTCGATGAAAAAGCCATCCTCATAACCTACAGCTTAAAAAAGCTAAAGCACTAAATTCTAAACTCTCTTTTTCTAAATAAATATTTATTATTATACATAATTTAAATGTAAAATATACAAAATGTTAACATGAATATCAATAAAATAATTTTTAAGTAAATAAATGTAATCGACTGAAATTTTTCTTCGTATAATATTTCGTTTTTTCCCTTTGTAGACTACTTTAAAACTTTTTACAGGGACAGAACATTTAATTTTTATGAGCATTTAAACCTAAGCATAAAATGTAATTTTTTGTAAACATTTACAATTTTTCATAAAGATGGGACTTAGCATTTTTTTCTTTAAAAAGAAGCACTGGCCATCTGTATTTGAAATAAGTTCTTTAACTTCAACTGAAAAATATCTACCTGGCTCCGAAGAAAATATTCATTAGTGCGCTAAACCAAGTTTTCAAGAATAACGAGTTTAAATACTCATAAAAACATTATTTTTGCATACTGAAACCTTCAAAAGCCTCAAAATTATATTTGAGCCAATGTAAGATTTTAGGAGTTCTCTGGTCGGGGCCCCATCAGACACAGATAGATTTGCTATACCTATACGAAGCATGGAATTTTTCACTAGAACCTGACAGGGCACCCATTTGTTTTTTCTAGACTAGATATTTCGATAGGGGCCCAACCAGTTTTTCCTAGACTAGATATTCTGACAGGGGCCCCATCAGAACCCAACTTCAAATAGGGAAAGATGGGGAAATTTCTGCAGGGCATATGGAACCCACCCTAAACCATGCATTAATTTTTTTTAAAATACTTTTAGCATAAACGGCTGCATTTCTAAGAAAAAATTTCGACTTTTTAATTTAGTGTCTTTTCCTGAATTTCATAGACCCTATTTGGATTAGAGTTGGTTTCACATGCGTTAGAGGAATGAAAACAATTGTCAACGAAAACGTATCGACTTTTCAAATTAATGTCTTTATAGATTTTAAGAACCTTAGGTTTTGATTTAAGGTGGATTCCACATGCACTGAAGACATAAAACTCTTTTTAATACTTCTGATATGAAATTCTGCCATTATCAGCGAAAAAATTTCGATTTTTCAAGTTATTGTTTTTTTGCAACTTTAGGGGTTGATGTAGGTTGGGTTTCACATGTGCTATAGGCATTAATCTTTTTGAGGAAGTTTCGGCATGAAATTCTGTCATTATCATCAAAAAATGTATACTCACAGAGAGCTATGCTTAATTAAACTAATTAAATTGCTAATTAAATTGACCAATCACTGTACAGTCGTCGCTATTTACCTTGCCGCTATTAACCTTGCCGCTTCCCCTAACTCTCGGTCGAGCTCTTCCCCCACCACGATCGCTACGACTCGGCATCCGAGAATTGTTCCGCTCGCTATTTACGTTGCCGTCAATCATTTATGTCTTTTAAGGCAATTTTAAAGTGCAGAAAGTCATTATATGCTTTGTTAATGAGGCTTATAACAGAATTTCGAAATAATAATATTTATGTATTTTATAATTACTTCCACAATATGTATTCTGAAAATCGAACTTTCACTGTTAGACTCGAGAGTGGGGGAATATTGTTTCCATGAAAATTATACCCTACGGTCCCATCCGCGGCAAGGTAAATAGCGTCGACTGTATATACAATTTTACACACACTGTTAAACATGTTTGTGATTTTACAATACATCACAATACAAAATGTAATGTGAAATCACAATAGACGTATTGTGAATTGAAAGCTTCGCGCATCTGCCGCTGCGAAGCAGCGCCATATTATATGTATCAGCTGAAAATATTATTTTTATTTTGTTCAACATCGGAGTACAATAAGTTACTCAGAAGTGAAGCAAAACGTAAGTCTATATATTTTTATATTAAATCTCAGATTTTCGCACAATATAGACTTCCTTCAGAAACAGAATAAAAAATTAAAATTTAGAGAAATATGTTTTTCATCTGAAAGCAAAAACAGAAGTTGGTATTTTCGTAGTAACTTTTAGAATGTCTTGATTTTTTTTATACTGCGAAATAATATAATCTGCATCAGAAACTTAAAGTTTGAAAACAATCGAAATTTTTCATGAAAAATGCTGTCAAAATCTCTAGCAACATATTTCCCTAAATTTTAATTGTTCATTCTGATTTTTAAGGAAGTCTACATTGCGCGAAAAACTTATGAATAATGAGTTTACTAAAATTTTTAGATTTCTGTCAAATATATCTTGTAATTAAAAATTGTTTTAATTAAATCTACATATGAATTAAATTTTGAAGAAAATGTAAATTGAATATGAAAAATTTTATACTTTTAATATTAAATGTTTATCTCAGAACACAACACATGTATTGTAATTTTACAATCATGTATTGTGATGTAGATTTTTTTGGATGTTGTGAAATTACAAAGCATTCATTGTAATTTCACAATACTGTATTGTGACAGTACAATTTCATGTATTGTAAAATTACATTACGTTTTGGTAATAAGCTTCCATTACATTTATTGTCAAATCACAACAGAAATTTTTATCAGTGCAGTTAATATCATTCTATACTGGTATCATGATTCGCGCGCTATAAGCGCGACGAGTCACTTTTTAGCAGTTAAATTCTTAATATAAATGTTTCAGGGTGTATTATAAACTCTAAAACGATTTTCTTGCCATTTTCCAGTTACCAGCAGTTTTTCCAAGTCATAAAAATGAAGCAATTAAAAGTTTTATATAACTGAAAAAATTTTGAATTTAAATATTGAATATCCAATTACAAAATTACATTTTAAGGAATTTCAACAGATTTTAAAGATTTTACGGCATTCAAAAGATTTCAAGGGGTTTTCAAAGAATAAAGCGAAATTTATGGGCTTACAAATAATTGCCTGAACTCATAAGGATTTTGAATGATTTCATAGGATTTAAAAGGTTTCTAAACATTCTATAATATTTCTATGAATTTTTTAGTATAAAAATAATGGATTTTGTAGGATTTTAGAAATTGGAAGATAATTTCAAATATTTCGTTGAATGTTTGATTTAAAATAATTTCCTTAAATTTCGAAAGATTTGAAAGGATCTCATAGGACTCCAAATATTTAAAGAGATTTCAAGGAACATCATCAGGTTTCATCAGCGGATTTTATAATATTTTAACTCGTATTTTAAAGGATGTCAAAGAATTAATTTACAAGAATTGTTCAAGCTCTTAACTACAACGATTTTCAAGGATTTTAATAATTATAAGGATTAAAAAAATGGTTTGCGGTTTTAATGAATTTCGGAAGTTTTGAAAGGATTTTATACAGGACTTACAAGGTTTTAGAATATTTTTAAAGATTTCAAATATTTTCGAAATATAAAGGATATTTAATTAAATTCTTACATTCTCATCATTTATTATTGAGAAAGTATTAGAATTGTTCGAAATTTAACACCACAGTTTTTCAACTGATTTCCACGTTTCGAGAACCCCTGAATCGGAAAATTAAGTGTTTACGATGGCGAATGTCTGTCCTTTCGTCCGTAAATACGATAACTCTTGGAAAAATGAACGGATCAAATCGACCGTTGGCACACTTTTTTCAGTTCCTAAAAGAAAGGACGAGTTCGTTAACCAACCATTTTGGATACAAATTCAAAAAGTTAGAGCATTTTCAACATTTTTGAGACCATTTTTTTAGATAAAAAAATTTTGTGTACGGCTATTCATAGTTCTCAGAAAGCCAAACAATTTATCCTGATGACTTTTTTCGATAAAAATAAAACGATGAGAGTTATGGCATTTATAAGATTTAAAAAACCAATTAAAAATCAAAATTTTAAGACAAACAATGTAAGATATGAAAAAAAATCAAGAGAAGGAAAACATTTTTTTTGAAAGCCCTACAAGATGATCATAACAACTTTTTGGATTTTCTTAAAAAATCGAGAATTCAAATTTTCATTGAACAAAAAATTAGATAAAATTCGATTTTGTAATGAAACTATGCTAGGCAGTAAAGAATAAACAAAAATTGTTTGCTTGAAAAAGTGTTACAAATTTATCATAAATCACTGATTGATAGGACTCGTAGTTTTGGTTTTAATCATAAAAATGACATTAAAAATAAAAATGAAGAATTTTTGGAAAAACAACAAAAGGTACGAAAACAAATGGATATAAAAAAGTTGTTCATCCAAAAAACAGATACAAATTTTTAATAATTGATCACATTCTCATCATTTCTGATTGAGAAAGTATAAGAATATTGTCTGAAATCTGAAACCACAACATTCAAATTTTTAACTAAGTGACGCAAAATACGAAAAAAAAGTCTCACAGAGAAATTATAGCTTTTCAAAAATCCTTCAAAAAGTCTTTGAACCGTTTTTCGATAGGACTCGTATTTTTGTTTTTATTTATCGGAAGTTATATGCACAAAATCGATAATTTCAATATTAGGTCAAAAGACGAGAGATACGTAAAAAAAATATAAAAGAAGACTTTTAGCGTATTTTTCTTTATCCATAAAAAATAATACGAAAACAAAAATCCTATTCTTAGCATGACAACGTGATATATAGAATGAAGTCTGATAAAAGGATTGTAGCTTTTTATTTATCTTAAGGTGGTTCTGAGAATATACATTTGCAAATGTCTTAAAAAAAGATTACAGAGATTTGAGCAACTTAATCTTTCATTATACTTAATTAAGTAGAAAATTCAGAATATGAAAACGCATATAAACACTGCGATCTAAAAGAGATATTTTTGATAGAGTTTCATGCACGCATTCTAAATGCAAAGAATAAATAAAGAGCGGAAATTTAAAAGTGTATAACAGCCGTTTTTTTTTTAAATACGGTTTTTTTTATCAAGTTTTTATCTTCAATCGAGGGCCGTTATTTTGGCCTTAACAGTAGTGCAAAATTCGAAATAGTTTTCGCTTGAGAATTTTCTTTAAATCGCGTTTTGGAAAGTCGAGGCATATTGGTAACTCAAAACTGTATAAGAGCCAATGGAACCTTATGGAAATTCTATGTTTTAACAGTAACTTCCGCGATTGTATGGTGTGTACGTTTTATATAACAAAGATAAATGTAATAAAATGTTGTCTGAGGCTAGCGCCAATAGGAAACTATTGACTATGGTCAATCTGACATTAATGTTATTAAATTTTTTTTCCATAATGCATCGTAATTTTTATCGGAAGTGCATGAAATATTGGGACGTTGAATATTTTATTAAAATCTGCTAATAATAGTTTACAAATTAATCAAATATTGAAAAAATGTCAAAATGCAAACGTTTCTTCTCCGTATCAGACAATTTGAAAAATAGCCCTTTTACACTTTTGATTTCCACCCTTCAAATATTCCTGCGCGAAGCGCGAGATTAAACGGACGCGTGTCCTAGGCGCGCTCATACTTGCGAGCGAAGCGAGCCGCGCGCACATTAATTTTTAGGACTAAATTTTTTTAACTGATATTAAGAGTCGTCGCAATGATTGAAAATGATAGTATCCGTACAATAAGCCTACCAAATGCTTCTTTTTACATAGCTGAAATTTAATAATTGAATATTTAATTATTCTTCAACAGGAATTAAGAAAAGGACATTCTAAATTAGTTTTATCTGTTTAAAAAAACTTAACATTAAAATTTTTGTAACATTCATAATATTCATGCGTTGAATTTGCGCAATTCTAAGCTTGTTATGTGAAAATTAGGAAAATCGAAAATAGTGAATGTTGCTCACGTGCAACATTGGCCGTTAAAGGGAGCTTAATTAAACAGTTAAGAAATAAACGATTCCAAACATCGTTTAAAATTCTAATATTCTTAAACTAGAAAATCGTGAAATTGAGTCGTTAAAAAATAACGATTTTTAAATTGTGCAACACGCTTTTTGTAATTTATCATTTTACTCTAAACTGCATATGCAATAATTTGTCAAATTGATATGACAGAAAAAGCCGCGAGAAAAAAAGAACACGCGGAAAAAGAGCTTCAATGTGGACAAAGTGAGTGAAAGAGTTTGAAGATTATTAAATATAATGTTTCATTATCTTTCAAATACTAATATTTTTATAATTTTTCTCCATTTCCCAGTGAAAAAGAAAAAGATTAATGTAATTTAAAAAATTCTGGGAGGAATTTGCGTCAATCGACGGGTTTTCTACCCTGTAGGCGCCCGCGCTAATTGGAATATTTTTAATTGCATGAATCAGTATTAGGTAGACAGTCAACCCGTTCCATGTATGCAAATTCAGTCATGCGTCATGTATCTGTTTACAAGTACACAAGCAGGTGATTTTGAACCATGCGCTTGAGAGTACCGCGACACTAAATGCTCCAGTATATGTATAGACAAAACCGCAACCGTTAATCCATTCAATAACATGACGTTATTCAACATCGATTATGTTCCAAAGACCGGGAATTGGACGTATCTCTCGTGAATCATAATTAATTGAACTACTTGCTTCACTTGATCCGTTAGAGACAAAAATACTCCTGAAAAAAAGAAGGTTGAAAAGAAAACGGAACAGAAAATAAGCTTGGGTGAAAACGATCATGTTTATTGTTTTCTTTTATTGGTTTGCCCAAGATTCACTGCTTCTGGGTTCAACGCTGCCAATTCTTTTGGTAATTGTTTCGGGCAACCTTTTCTGGGTTTCTAACCCTTCGGACAAGTTCAGAGTCGTAACTAGCCCCTCTAAAAAAAGAAAATAATAGCCAGGCAGGAAAATGTTTGAAACATTGCAAGGTTGATATGTTAGGCCTCGGACTAATTTCGAAATTCAAAATAGTGTCAATAGAAGGATACAATTTCAGGAAATAGTACTACTGGGGGTAATTTAAATCTTTTAGTCTATTATGAAAGAAGCATTCTGTTTAGAAAAAATCTTGCTGCTGAAAAGTTTTTTATTCATCAGATATGATTTATCTTTTGTTCATTACGGAATATAAATAAAGAGATTTCAAGGCACTTTTCTTAAACTATATCAATTATTTTATAGATTGCAAAGAACAGACTTTAATATTGTGAATAATTCTATAAGTGTTTATTTTCTTCCCCGCTAATATAGAATATTGAAGTATAAATTTTGTTGTGACATTAAACTTACAAATTATAAAAATGAGTAGTTATACTTGATTTTAAAGTATGCACATAAATTTCCCAATGATTAAAACAATTTCATTATGATTTCACTCAGAGTTAGAAATTTCCTCAAAGATTTAAAAACTTTCAAAAAGTTTCAAAGATTTTAAATATTTAAAAAGGGTATTAGTAAACTATACTTCTCAGCTTTTAAAATATTTCAAAGATTTTAAACTGCTTCAGAATTGTTTAGGAGATATAAAATATTCACGAAAGTTTAAAAGATTTCATGAAAAATTAATTAAGATTTCAAAAGAATACAAGAATTTTAAAGATTTTAACAAGGTGTACAAAACACTCGATTTCAAAGATTTTAAAGACACACTTTTCAAGGGTTTACTATAAGGTTTGTAATATGTCAACAATTTCCAACGAACTCATAAAGATTTAAAAAGATTTCACAAAGATTTTAAAGATTTCAATGATTTCAAAGACTTTACAAAGATTTAAAAATATTCCCCAAGATTTTACAAAGACGACTTATGTTCGCGGAAAATTAAGAATTTGTTTATTTAAGATTCGGATTTCTGTAGAAATTGTTGCCCAATAAAAAGTTAAATGGCTCATTTTTACATGTATAATAAACGGTTATTTCATTACTTGATGTAAAAAAAGGATACCTGCAAAACCTGGAAAAGACCTTGAATCTTTTTGCGAAGAACAGCTGGATACCCTGTGAATTTTCCTAAATATTACTTTTAAATATTATTTGGGATTGTTATCTGATATACAATATACATGTCCTATAAAATCTCGGGAAATCCCTTCGAAGCTTTCATACATATATACCCATTCAGAGATGTCCTCTTGTGTCAGATGGATACTTCATAAAACAAATAGAATTTCTGTTTAAATTTAAGGTTAAAAGAAATTTCATTTGTGTCAAAAAGAATCTTTTTACAGCAAACATTATCCTTCTGCGACAAACTTCACCTAATCTTGTAGCTAAATAATTATGTTCGTGTAAAAAGGATATTTAAGTGGTGGGTAACAAAATGGGTAAGAGCAGGAAGATTTTGTTTCAAGCCAGCTTTTCTCTACTGTGAGTGTTCTAAAAGCTTTGAAAAATATTGCTAAAAATAAAAAATCTTGTTTTTAAAAATTAAGCGCCTTAGAAATATTTCACAATCCTGTGATACCTTTGATACCCTTTTAGAATCCCTTGAACTTTTTTGGAATAATAATAAAAACAGTAGCATAAGTGTCATTTTTGTAAATAGTAGTAAACTAGCTGCATCGATAAAAAAAAGTTTCAATAGCCTCATGATTCTGAGGCCAGAAATAATAATATTTGTATTTGAAATTCAAAATTCCTACATTTCTTTAGGTAATTTATTCGTGTGATTGTGTTTGCAAAGCATGATTTTTACCACCATGGCTACAATTTTTAATTATTTGTTAATGATAAATGAAACAAAGCTGAGAAAAAATTTAGAAAGGAAAGCTTGCTTAGAAAATTCTTGAATACTTTGCATAATATGTCTAGTTTGGAAACTCGGGTGCTGAAATGCAAGTGCAGTTTCTTGTATCAGTATTAAATTGTGGTCGTTATGCAAAGTTTTCCTTTATCTTCCTCACTACTTACACAGCTGTGCTTGACATAATATTGTCGATGAAAGTTGTTTTAATGATGAAGAGACTATAAGAGGACATTATGCAATAATGATATTTTTTGATGATAAAAGACTAATATTGAGAAAGATGCGAGGGTCACGTGACCAGATTTCTACATTATCGATGCTTTCTTTATTTCCTAACTTATTTTCACACGGAGCGCCACATCGAGTTGAAAATTTGGGGTAATAAATAAGAAGCGCTAAGAAAGGTGGGTCTGGTCCTAAATTTTAATAATGATGAAAAAATTTCTTTTTTTTTTGCTTCTTTTATGATTATTAAAATTTAGGAACAGACCCACCTTTCTTAGTGATTCTTATTTATTCTCCCAATTTTTAACTCGATGTGGCGCTTCGTGTGTAAAAAAGTGTGGGATTTTAATTTTAGAATAACAAAGGACCCCGCACATAATGCATGGTAAAATTTCTTTGGGTGGATTTGATTATAACTTGGTAATTTTGTAGGTTATAAGGTCACATTGAAATATCCATAAAATTTTATTTTTTTAATGAACAGTTTAAATGCTATATACGGCGCCAAACAATCAAAATCGAAGCATAAGATATATCTCAAATTGAAAGCAAAAATGACGACAAAATCAGTATGGTGCATTAAAATATAGTAAACATTACGTCCGTCTCACAGAGCACGCTTCTCGCAACGGCCAAACGCTAAGCGCTCAATATTCTGATTAAACTGCAACATTTACTATTTAAGGGCAGCAACGGTGCTTGAATAAGGTCAGTATTAAATGCGGTAATGCCTATCATATGAACCGCCCGCCTCTGACAAAGTTCGGGCGCAAAGCGCTCAATATTTGAAAATAATTACATCACTCACCGTTTCAGGACCGAAAAGGTCATCAAATAGGGTCAGTATTAATTTCGATTGTTCGAATCATATATATCGATCTCTTCTCGCAACGGTCTAACGCTAAGCGCTGAAGATTACAAATTAACTAAGACCCTCACTGTTTTTAGGCAGCAACAATTTTAAAATAAGGTTATAATCACAAGGTTTTATCCTTAACTGATACAATTACTGCTTCGAGCGGAGAAATGATGAAAAGTGAGCTCAGTTTGACTGGAGGTAATGCCAGTTATATAAATACCCCGCCTCTCGCAGCTTCAGAACGCGAAGCGTTTAATCTCTAAAACCTCTTTTCGCAACGGCTTCACTTGATCTTGACCTTATTTTATCCCTGTGGCTGCCCTGCAACAGTGAGTGTTACAGTTAATTTGACATATTGAACGCTTCGCGTTCGAAGATTGTGCGAAGTGGGCGATATATATGATTCGAACAATCGAACTTGATACTGACCTTATTTGATAACCTTTTCTGATCTGAAACAGTAAGTTTTACAGTTATTTTCAAATATTGAGCGCTTTGCTTTCGAAAGTTGCGAGAAGATGGTGATTCATATGATTGGCATTACGGCATTTGAAACTGAAGTTATTTAAGCATCGTTGTTGCCCTTAAATTGTGAATGTTACAGTTTAGTCAGAATATCTGATCACCGATCATCCAAAATATAAGAATCGCATTTGAACTTGTTTATTTCGTAGCGCGCTTCCTCTACTTATTTGAAAGTGATTTCAATCTATCAAAGAGTTTTTGAGAAAAAAACATCTCACGAAACTAATGATTTTTATATTAAAATACATGACAAAATTGAAACTTTGACAAGTTTTTGTCGAAAAACTTTCGATTTTTCTTACTTTTTCTTTCGAATTTTTGTTCTGCAGGTTCCACAATAAAAAAAATGTTTAAAGAATTTTTTACAAAAAGCCATTTACTGTACATTTTGTGCAGGGTCCTTTCATATGCATTCATATTAATCACTCACAAGAAAAATCAAATAATTCCATTTTTCACAAATTCAAAATAAGGTTAGCAATAATTTTCGATTGTAAATAATAAAAATGATACGTTCTTCCTGTTAACCAGAAATAAAATTGGATTTCAAGTCAAAAAGTTCAATTAAGCAAATAAATAACAGACCTAACCTACAATTAGCTGTCTTCACCTTAAAGTTTGACTGCTTAGAGTAAAATTAGGACAAAGTTTTACCCGTATACATTGCACTTTCATAATAAATAAAAATTCAGTCGAGCAATTCTATAATATTAATTTAATTGAGAATATTTGACAAGATTTAAAGAAATTACAGCACGTTGAGTTTTCACGCACATTGCTATACTGACCTGTATATTAAATTAAATACACATGTATATTAAATTCACTACACTGAAAAAAAATTGTTCTTTAATCAAGTAAATGATACTTGATTCAAGTCAATTGCAGGTACTAATGGGGACGATAGTTTTTGAAATCATTGTTACATAATCTTCATATTTTAAATTATAAAAATACGTTATTCGCGCACATTGTTACTTACACATATAATCGTGCGCTTATATGCTTTGAAAAATCGCACTCACCGAGGAGGATTGAACTATACCTAAACTACCTAAACTATTGGTGTCCTAACCGCGCGCTTTACCGACTTCGCTATCGAAGCAATTGGATCTCGGTGAAAAAATCTCGGGTAAGAATTTCAAGGCAGGGTCGTACCAAGTCGTATGGTGAGCCTCAACCAACTTCAAACTAAAAGTTTTTGAACTCAACTTTAATATACCATTTTTTATTTAGAAAAATTTTAGAATTGTGTTTAACGTATTTCAAAAGGACTCGGTACCTTCTTTTCTCAATATATTTAAAAATGTTATAAAATATCTAAAAGTAATGAACAATAAACAAAAATTCTCCATAAAATGCGCAGTTTTCAATTTATCCAACTCTTTTTTTATATATAATACTCTCTTACTCCATTTTTAATGCAAAATGACATTTCTTAAACAGTAATTTAAAATATGTGAAAAAGCGAAATAAGTTTCACTTATTTAACAAGGCATTTAATACTTGTTGTTTTTCAATATTTAAAACGCTTAAAAACGACCCAAAGGTAATAAATAATAAGGAAAAGTTGCAAGTACAAGAATGCTTTTATAACATCAATGACAAAAAATAATATTCTGCTATACGAAATTTTTCATAAACCGCACAGTTTTCAATTTATCTAATTCTTTTATCATACGTTTTTTTTACAAAGATTTAAATATGGAATTGCTTTCCTAAAACAATAATTTAAAACATGCAAAAAATAATTGAACTTCACTTATTTTACAAAGGGCTCAATACTTTTTTCTTTAAAAATGTAATCCACTTGTAATTATCTAAAGCATAAAAAAAAGAACGTTTGAGTTGAAAAACGCTCTTATAACCTCAGTGACAAATATTTTCTGATTTTTAAACACCTTTGTAAAACACACAGTTTTCATTTTATTTAATTCTTTTATAATACTTTTTAACTCAGTTTTTAGTTTAAAATAACATTTCCTAATAAATAATTAAAAATATGTAGAAAAAATTGATCGTTAGTTTAAGTATTACTTATTTTAAAAAGTGCTCGATACTTTATTTTCCTTTCAAATATAAAAGCGATCTCACAGTGGTCGGATGAAAAATATGTGTTTTCTTCCTCCTTGCATTCTCAATTATTGTATTTAAAAAATGTTTAAGTATCTATTTTTTAATTGTTCTTTTATACAATGAAATTCATTCTTAATAAAATTTTCAAAAATGTTATTGAATTCTTTTTTCTTAAATGTTTTGCTTTAAAAACGCATAACATTTTTTTAGATTATCAAGAAAATGTAAT
This sequence comes from Belonocnema kinseyi, assembly GCF_010883055.1. Classification (NCBI taxonomy): domain Eukaryota; kingdom Metazoa; phylum Arthropoda; class Insecta; order Hymenoptera; family Cynipidae; genus Belonocnema; species Belonocnema kinseyi. The sequence continues at coordinate 86,843,599 of NC_046665.1, forward strand.
AATTGTGTTTTTAAACATTGTTTAAAGCTTATAACTTTGTTTTATGCTGCCACATATTTATTTCTTATTATTTACATAATGAAAAAGAATTATATAAGTATATGGGTGATTGCCAAAATGTTAACGATTTGTGGTCCAATACATTTTCTATGATTAATGATGTATTTGAATAAAAAACTTAATTTTATTAAGTTTTTTCAAATATACATACTAATGATATCCACATTACATTTTCTATAATTAATGGCATGTTGAAAGGAAATTTTCTATGATCATTGATTTCATTGACTGAAAAACTAAATTTTGCTAATTTTGTTTTTAAAAAACCTAAATATATACTTAATTATTTAAAATAGCAACATTATATGCGCGCTAGAGTGCGCGGGAAGCATTGCATTGCATTGCCAATTAATATCATAAAAATATAAAACAAGATATTAACTATTTCAGATAGCAAGTAAGAATATAAAATTGAAGATTATTTTAAAAATTCCTGCCTAATAAAGGAACTTGTTTTTCATTAAGGAACAATTAATTTTTTGAATTCGGCTATTTTCACTTTTTTTTTCTAAAGTTAAAAAATATGTTGCCTAAAATTTAGTTTCAATTAGAATAACACATGATCATTATATATTTTCAAAACTATTTTTTTTTACTTATAACTTTCATGAATTTTTCCATTTTTGTGATTTTCAAACTGCTATTATCGAACACGAAAACTGTGTGTAAACAAAATCCAAAAAAGTAATATTTCTTTATTAGATCAAAAATTCCTTTATTTGGCAGGCATATTTTTTGTTATTTTTAAGTTCGGACAATTTTTTGTTACCTTGAATCCTGCACAAAAATAATTTCAGGGTGGCCGTTTCAATCGAGAAGAAAAAATTCCCTGTCATTTTCCCATTCACAAAAATGTTTGACGGTTAAAAAAATTCGAAATGGTTTAATTTTAAGTAGATTAATACATATGAATAATCAGCGAAAAATTATAGACGCAGTACGTTTATAACCTTTTAATAATTTTAGGAATTAAATGACTTTTGAGTCTTGCATAATCATTTCAAAATTAAAAACACTTTTTTCCAAATAAAAATTTTTTTAATTCTTACCTCCAAAAACTTACCGACGCAATAAACTTATAATTTTTTTTGTAGTTTTATGAGTGATTTGATTTGTGTATCAGCCCAATGTTAGTATTTTATCAAATTTGCAAATTCCTTTCTACATTTGCATAAATAAAATTGATAATGTGCACCAATGTTTTGAATTTTATAAATATTATTGAATTTCAAAATAATTGTTAGCGGCGAAGAGAACCAACTACATAACCTGCCAACTAGTCGATTATTATATATTTAATAAGATACTTATGCAGTAAGAAGTAAATTACTTTAGACCAATATATTAATTTTCGTAGTATGTGTGCGATGTCTATTGCACTAGTAGTCCTGCGCGCGCCACGGCGCGCGCCTATTTATCTTTTTGTGAAAAAGAATAAATGAAAAACCTATCTTTTCTATGTTACACATATTTAATAAATGTTACAAAATATTAGCATAAAATAATACAAGACATCAAGGGATGAGTTCTGTATCTGAAACTGTAATTAATCTTTTATAATAGCATTTTTCACGTTGATGATAATAATATTCTTTAAATAATGAACTTTGCATTTTTACATCACAATTTTGATAAATCAATTTAGTAAAACTTTTGAACGCGCATTGTAATAATCAACAATGACCTTATATGTTGAAAAACACATGTAATAAGCTTGTTGCCACTTGGTAAACTCTTCAACATTAGTTCATGCGTTCAATGTCATCAAAATTCAACTCTGGTTAAAAATTTTAATATTTTCTTGAAAATCTTTTCATTAAAAATTCATTGAGAATCCTTTATTAATGCAACTCTTTTTGGGTAAAGATTAATCTTTTTTGTTTGAAAATTTGGCCATTTAGTTTAAAATTTATATTTGTAGGTTGAAAATTTAACTATTTGGTTAAAAGTTAAACTATTCGGTGTCAAATGCAAATCTTTCAATAAAAAGCCAAATTTTTAACAAAAACTGCTGAATTGAATAAAAAAATTCATTTCGAGAAAATTTTTACATTTTTAAGCAGAGATAAATTTTTAACTAAAATAATGAATCTAAAACCAAGAAACAATTTTAGTCAAGACATAAAAAAATGCATCTAAATTGTTGAACATTTTCAACCAAAAATTTTAAAAAACTGTTCCCTTATAGATTAAAAATCAAGTAATTGGTTCAAAATTCGTCTTTTTTGTAAAACATCAATCTTATTGGTTAAAAATTAATCTTTTGAACAAAGAATTTTTTTATGACGAAAAAATATTTTTCTTAAAATTTAATCTAAAAACAACCAAAATTCCTTCCTGATCGATTCAAAGACTTGAATTGCAGAATCTTCTTAATGGTAAATGGATTCGATCTCCTTTGAAATAATTTTTATAACACTTTTTTTTTGTTGAAAATTAATTTTTTTAACAGAAAATTAAACTATGAGATTTTTGGTGAAAAAGTAATTTTTTACATTAAAGTGTAATCTTTTTATTTAAAAATCTAACTAATTGTTAAAAAATTTATGGATTTTGTTAAAAATTCGTCTTTTTTATTATAAAATTAATCTTCTCGTTTGAAAAATCTTCTTGCTGATTTAGGATTCAACCATTTTTCTGACAATTCTTTTTTTTCAACATTGATTTATTGAAGTGAAAATTTAACTTTCCATTTTTGGTTAAAAACGTATTGATATTTTTAATTGCAAAATGTTTTGGTAAAGAACTCTGCTTTTTTTCTGATTGCATTTCTTTAAGTTGAAAATTATTTTTTTAACTAAAAACTAAACTATTTAATTTTTCGTTGAATATGAAGTTCATAATTTAGGCTTCATCTGTTTCGGTTCTTTGCAGAAAATTCGTAATTTTTTGTAGAAACGTAATATTATTGGCTGAAAATTGATACTTTAAATTGAAAATTGACCTATTGTACTTAATAATTAAATTTTTTTAATTTTTATGTTTTGGTAGAAAATTAATCCTTTTGGTTTAAAATCGACCTTTTTTCGTTAAAGATATTGAACTATTTGGAAATAAATTTATCTGTTTTGATGCAGTATTTAGAAATTCAGAATTTTGCTGAAAATTCGTTATTTTTGGTAGAAAAATAAACTTCTTAATTGAAATTTCATCTTTGTTTCGAGGATTCTATTATTACATGAAAAATTCGTTTTTTGGTGAAAAACTAATTTCTTTAAGAGAAAAGTCGATTATATCATTTTTGATAAAAAAATGATATTTAAAAAAAATTTATCTTTTTTTGTTAAAAATATAATTTTTTTTAAACCGTCTTTTTAAACAGGGAAATTAACTTTCGCGGTTGAAAATTCATCTTCTTCATCGAGGGTTCAATTATTTTTCATAGTTAGTCAAAAATTAATTTATGTAAAATAAAATTGTATTATATCATTTTTGGTAGAGAATTGATATTTGAAATTAAAAATTTATCTTTTTTAGTGTAAAATTCAACCCTTTGGTTTTTGAGAATCCATATATTACGATGAAAATTCGTTATTGCGGCAGGAAATTAGTCTTATCGTTTGAAAATTCATCTTTGTGATAAAGAACAAAACTATTAAGTTGCACATTCCGTTTTTGTTTTTGTTCAAAATCTTTTTTTATATAAAATTAATCTTCTTGGTTAAAAAGTCATCTGTTTGTTTGAAACTTCAACTATGTATTAATGCCTTTAAGGAAAATTTTCATTATGTCATTGTTGCTTGAACACTAATCGTCTTTTGTGGAGAATTAATTTTATGGGTAAAAAATTAATCTGCTTTTTCTTATTTTTAACACCGATGTCCAAATTCGATTTTTTATTGTCTTATATGGGAAAAAAACGTCTCGCATAATTGACTATAAAAAAAAATTGTTATCGCTGAGAGATTCTGCCAAATAATGTGTAGAACCTGCCTGATTTTAAGTGAATTCTATTTTATTTCAAATACTTTTGATAATATTGTTCTTGCATTGAAAATTAATTAAGTTGAAAATTCTATTATTTGTTTAAAACAATTTTTTTAAATAGAAAATTAATCTTTGTGTTTGAAATATCATCTTTTTTGTTAAAACTTTGACTATTTGGTGTAAAGTTCATCTCTTTTAATTAAAATTTGAAATAATCAGTAAAAAATTTCATTTTTTTGATCGATTATTAACTGTTATAAACTACAAACTCAAATTTTTGTTTGAAATTTGACATTTTTTTGTTGAAACTTCATATTTTTAGTTAAAAATTATTTTATTGGTGAAAAATTAATCTGTTTTTTATTATTCTTCACATAGATGCCCAAATTAGACTTTTTTGTCTCAGATCGGAAAAAAACGTCTTGCGTAATTTACTATAAAAGAATTATAATCGCTGAGAGATTCTGCTAAATAATGTGTAGAACCTGCCTGGTTATGAGAAAATTCTATTTTATTTTAAATTCTTTTTATAATATTGTTCTTGCTTTGAAAATTAATTTAGTTGATAATTCTATTATTTGTTTTTAGAAAAGTTTGTTTAATTAAAAATTAATCGTTGTGATTAAAAATTCATCTTTTTTGTCAAAACTTTTACTATTTGGTGTCAAGTTCATCTGTTTTGATTAAAGTTTTTAATAACCTGTAGAAAATTTCATTTTCTGGATTGAATATTAACTTTTATAAACTAAAAACTGAATTATTCTATTTTTGTTTAAAATTTGAAATTTTTAATTGAAACTTCATCTTTTTTGTTAAAAATTATTTTATGGTTAAAGAATTAATCTGTTTTTTATTACTCTTAACATAGATGTCCAAATTCCATTTTTTTGGTCTTAAATCAGAAAAAACGTCTTGCATAATTTACTATAAAAAAATGTTAATCGCTGAAAGATTCTGCTATATAATGTGTCGAACCTGCCTGAATTTAAGTGAATTCTATCTTATTTTGAATACTTTATATATTATTGTACTTGGATTGAAAATTAATTTAGTTGAACATTCTATAATTTGTTAAAAAAGATTTTTTTTAATAGAAAATTAATCTTTGTGATTGAAATTTCATCTTCTTTGTTCAAACTTTTACTATTTGCTGTCAAATTAGCCTGTTTTGTTTAAAATTTCAAATAACCTGTAGAAAATTTCATTTTTTTATTGAATATTAAGTTTTATATACTAAAAACTGAATTATTCTATTTTTGTTTAAAATTTGATATTTTTTATTGAAACTTGATTTTTTTAGCTAAAAAGGGAATCATTTGTTTGAAAATTCCAGTGTTTTGTTGAAAATTTGTCTTTTTTATTAAAAATATAAATATGAAAATCCGATACATCCATAAACCTGAACATAATTCATTTAATCCCTCATTTCTTAAACCATATATTGTTTAAAAGCACATAAGACTTTGGAAGCCTATACATTTTATACGGCTGTTTTGTTGTGAAGGTCAAGTTCAAAGAGTTTAATGGTACTTTTCTGATATTTAGTAAAGTTAGTGTAACATTGGTGTATTTTTAGTTATAAGTTAATGTTTTAGTTATTATTTGCATTCAGTATTAACATTAAGTATTATTCCTGTGATGCATGAAATTTGTTATAAAATTTCATTGCCGATAAAAAATACGGTAGCAACTTATTGAGATTTTGAGGTTAATATTACATTTTGCAATTCAAGAGCGAACTACTCGCAGTAAACAAATTTATCAAAAAGACGTAAGATGAAAACATAAAAAGCTATTTTTTATTTTAATCCTAATTAAAATAGTTTCTGTTTTTTCACCAAACATTTTATAATTTTGAATGAAATCTTTGTGTAACTTCTAAGACAAATTTCAGTAAAGCTTAACTTTCTTAAAGTTTTTGTAGTACATTTTCGTAACCTTTCACAGCAAAAAATAATATTTGATAGATTTTTGTAAATATATACGGAAGATTTACATTAAAGTGGCCAAAACTATCTAATGCTGTGTCCAGCAGTTCGCTTTTGTATTCTAAAATTAATTCCTAACCTCAAAATTGCAAAAATTGTTGTCGCATTTTCCACCAGCAATGGACTTTAATAACAAGTTCCATGCTTCATAGAAATATTACTTAATGTTAATGTGTATATTAATAACAAATAATAGATTAAAC
>NC_046665.1:86849876-86878986 GCF_010883055.1 Belonocnema kinseyi
ATTGCGATTGCAGTGGTACGGGTGGAAAGGTGGTGGTAAATGAGAAGCGTTGATTGGTATTATCGACCTCGAAAATGTATTCGATTATTATTCCCAACAGTGCTCCAAAAGTATCTGCGCATGCTTGAACTGTGCGTCGCTCTCTGGCTCTAGTTCGCGTACGTATTTAAAAATCAAGTACAGCCGCGCACCGTAGCCAATGTACGTCACTCAAATCCAAGCAAGCGCAGATCAAGCCAGCTCCGTTGGGATCATTTAACTTCAAGAAAACGCGTGTAACGTTCCATTACTGTCTAACTCACGATGACTCACGAGTGTCCCTTTCGCACGCGTGTAGCTATCAAAGAACGAACAATCGTGAAAATTTTTTCAATATTTTCCAACTCTGTCTAACCCATTCATAACTCGTGTCTCACGCATATAGCAATAAAAATCGAGTAGTGTGACAATCGAAATCGACAATATCGTTTAGAGATTTCATAATAAGGATCAAGTCAGTTCTTATGTTGAAAAAACTGATGTGTTTCTATCTTGATAAAATAGGTATCTTCGAAGTAAACCTAACATTCGCTTCAAATTAATAATTATTTGAAGGAAAATATTCAAGCATGATTCTAAGATAAATTATTTCATCGCTGAATACATTCATTTTCTCGTCTCAAGAACATGAACATTGTTTCAATTAAAATAGTAGTCAAAATAAGTATATGAATTTACTTGGATAAAGAAACATTTTGTTAGAGTTTTAGTTACTTATCATGAGAATATAATATTCTTAATTCAATATTTTATTAAACTTCACGCAAATGAATATAATGGAACAAATTAACTCAATAGTTTTTTGCTTAGAGTAAATATATTCTTGATTTAAATAGTTGTCCTGATTCTATTATTTTCTTGATTCAAGAAAATCGGTCGCTTGTAAAAAGAAAATACTTGCTGCTTTCAAGTAAAATCAACCAAGTAAATTAGCCTACTTGATTTAATGCAATTTTTTTCAGTGTACACCAGTGTATGTTACGTTTCAGTAGTGTAGAAATAAAAAATTTTCTTGATAATTTATTTTTTCAGCGTTAACAATTTAACTAAAATCTTTCTTTGTTTATGTGTCAACCATTTTTGTAAATTCGTTTTTATGATTTAAAAATGCAGCTGTTTCAGTAGAAATCTCATGTTTTTTTTTTATAAAAATGAAACCGTTTGGTTGAAAAATAATATTCTTTGATTGAGAATTGAATTATTGTGTCGAAAACTCGTTTTTTTTTAGTTAATTTCAACTGTTTTTTTTTTTATTTATAATTAAACATATTTAGGGTTGCAATATATTTACACATTTACTATTTCAGTTTGTATTTCAATTATTTTCAACCATCACTTAATTTTCTATTACCTATCCCAGTCATTTAAAACTATTTTGTTAAAAATTCATTGTTTTGTTTAAAATTAAGTGTTTTTACTCAAATATCAAATTTCCATGTTTTTTTAATTCTTTTTTTTTTAATCTAAGTTTGTTGGTTTAAAATGTCCTCTTATATGGTTAGTCCTTAGTTGGAACACTCATTATTTTAGTTGAAAATTCATCTTTTTGGTTGAAAATTGGAGGATTTTGTTTAAAATATTTTATTATTATTATATTGTTTTACTATTTTTTTCTTTGTTCTGGTTAAAAATTCGTCTTTTTTGTTTAAAAATTTATCCTTCTTTGCAGAAATTTATCCATTTTGTTTGATAATTGGACTATTTAAAAATTTCTTTTTTTTTTGCACAGAAAGTTCATCCTTTTTGATTGTAAATCCATCTTTTTTTTCATTGATAATTCCACTGTCTTCTAAAAATTGAATTATTTGTTTGAGAATACAACTGTTTTTGTTTTAAGTTTAATCTTTTTTGTTTGAAAATTCGACCATTTGGTTGGAAGTTTATTTACTTATACTGAGAATTGAACAATTTTGTTAAAAAATCTACTATTTTGTTGAAAATTAATTCTTTGTTTGAAAATTTAACTGTTTTGTTAAAAAGTCATCTTTTTGTCGAAAATTGTTACGGTCTTTTGGATTGAAAGTCCATATTTTACTGTAGAAAATAAATGTTTAATTTTTAATCTGAAATTGTTTTATTCTGCGTATAAAGGATTCTATGTTAAAAATTTAAGAGGATTAAAATTCTGGTCTTTGAATATTAATGGGCAGCGAAATTGAAAAATCGGTCGGGGAAAAGTCAAGGAAATTTGAAAAAAAATGTTTTTCGACCACCCTTAATAGTAACATTTTGTAAAAATTTGGATTTAATTTAATTTACAAATAAAATAATAATAATACTAATAATATGTAATAATAGTATGATTATTAAATCAGTAGCACTGTGATGAAGAAATATACATATAATGGGTATACATAAAATGGATATGGTGAAAGCGATCGGATTGGTGAAGCAGTGGATAGTATAATCTTTAATCTTATCACAAATTAAAGCGTTCGGTTTTACATTAAAGTATGTATGTTACAAGTAAAGTATATAATCAAGACATTATATATAATGCCTGGCCATTTCAGACAAAGTATGTTATTGAATACTTATTATGTACATTGCCTAGGCATTCTATATAATCCCTAGGCATTATATGTAATGTCCGGCACGAGATAGGTAAAGTATATGTATATAATCTTGTCTTTGAATATAATTATGCATTTAAAAAAGGGCCTGATAAATTGGCGAACATTTATAGAAATTCAAGAAAGCTTTACTCGCTATATATAAAAAACATGGCATATTGGAATGACACATTGATTAACACTAAATTTGGGTTTTTACGCATAAACACATATTGGTTCGAAACTTTAGTTTCCCAGAACATTTTAATAAAAACTTGTCCCGTAAAAAAATCATCAATAGTATCATCAATTTTTAATCAACAATTGAAACTTCGGACTCTATAACCGCGTCTTAAGCACGTCTATAACGCTCGTCTTTTATTTCTCGGTAAAAAATTTGTATCTTTTACCGTTTCCATAAAAAGTGAAAAAAACTTAATTTTTCAGACCAGCATATTTACTAATTTTCACTTCAGGTCGCTCAGAAAGACAAAGTACTTTATATTTTAAGGTGAAAATTTGAGAACTGTTCCTTCAAACTATTCTTAAGATAACGAGCAATTGAAATGTATTGGTTTTGTTACGGAAAAAATATTCCCGCAGCGCAGGCACATTCTCCTTGCGCGTTGCACACGCGGCGCTTTGCGCTCGTTTTTGTACGTTTAATGTGTACACTTTAACTAAATTTTTTCAAATATTGTAAATACTGTAACTTAAATCGAAAACTGTGATTTAAACCTTTGAGGAATTACAGCCATAAATTTTAACTGAATTTTTGTTCGATTTGATTTTAAAGAAGATTCTCAAAGCATCTACGGCTTTGAGGATTACATTCTCACTACAAAACTCGCGCTTCACGCTCGATAATTCGTGAACACTTGAAAAACTTCATCAAGATAATTTGTGAATCTTGTTAAAATTTACTAAAAAGAACGTTTTAAACTTATGGATCTCTTAAAAAATTAAAATTGCGTATTTTTGAAAATGATCCAACTTTTGGAACTTTTGTCTCATTAAAAAATTTCATAATAATAGTTTTGAACAATATATATATATATTTTACATCTAGTAGAAATTTGGATTGTTATTTCTTAACCTATGAAAAGATTTTTTTTTCTTTTTTAGAAAATTTTCAAAATGTTGGAAAGCATATAACTGTTTGAAGTTTTATCGAATTTGAAAATGTGATTAGGATAATTTGCAATTATTTTTGACGCGTATCAGGAAATTTGACAAAAATTTTTACCTAAATTTTGAAAAAGATCAAACTTTTTGAATTTTTGTCTAATCGAAAAATTTAACTGACATAGTTTCTAAATATATTTGATATCTAGTAATGAATTTAAATGAAAATTTCTAAACTTTTAGCAAAATATTTATTTTTTACTATCCAAACATTGTCAAAATTTCCAAAAGTATATAACTTTTATAATTTTCATCGAAATAAAAAATTATATTTGGATAATTTGCAAGTCTTCTACCCATCTATAAAAAACTTTGACACAAAATTTTAAATTTGAAATAAAAGTTTTGTCAAATTTTGAAATTGCTCTACATTTTTAAATTTTGGTTGGAAATATCTGCTCAACGAACTTAGCCTTCATTTTGGGAACCTTATGCAGTCTATCAAAGGTTGACTTGACTGGACAAATCCTTCAAAAGTTAGCGTGGCTACAACATTCAGATAACCATACATACAGGCAGACAGCCAGACACCGATAACATTTTATGATTTTCGGATTCTGTGAGTGCCGAGACGTGAAGATCCGTTAAAACCCAGAGATAGAAAATTTCGACGATTACATTACACTAGCATGAATGAGAATTTAAAAAGCTATACATTTTTTTGTCAAGCAGCATCAAAATAACGTTAAATAATTTTCAAACGCTTCGTTTATCGAGGGAATTTTTAGTAAGCCCAAACTTACAGCGAAAGAAATATTTATTAGGATATAATGAAGTTTCCTGAAAAGTATTACCTTAATTGAATTATTAGCTAACAAAATAGGAACTTTCAAATAGCATTGGCCGATCGCGTGAGAGGCAATAACATCGGAGCCCGGTTGCACCGCGCCATTTGGCCCGCTAGAATATAACTATGTTTGTAAACACTGTCCTTAAAATAGGTGTACATTAGAAACATAATGTAAACAAAAACCAAGTGAATTGTCAATTCATTTTGAAGATTAGCTAGGAAAGCATTACGCGTCTCTTAAAATTTAGAGAACATTAAATTTGATTCCAAAGCAAATATATCTATAAATATTGAAAATGAATAATTAAAAAAGTGAGTGCCGAGTTTGCTAGAAACTCTAAGTGTAGGTAGAAAGAGAAAAAGGAATAAAGAAAATTGGGCTAATAATATTAGCAAAGCAAAGTAACCCGTGCACAAAATGGCCAAATGTTTGCCTTATTTCTGATTTGGGTCAGATCCGGCACACAATTTTGTGGTTGTTAAATTTGGCCCCCTCTAGACCCCGACTTAACAGCCAAGCTTGCGAGTAGATGGCGCTCCATTAATTTCGGGGACTAAAGTGGGTCGACTCTAAATCGCCCAAGTTTCAATGTAAAGTATCAAGCGTCAAAAATATTTCAATTATTATTTGTAAAAGTGACAAAATAAGTGGGAAAAAATGCCAAAAGTGAGCACAACACGAGTGAGTAGGTATAGTATATGTCAAAATATTCCTAAATTACGTATTGAAGACTATAATAAGTAAATTTATTAAGAATGTTAAGATGAAACCTAACCTCGAAATGAGGTTATTTAATTATAAGAAAAGTAGCAAAAGTAATATTTCATTTGTTAAATGTGAAAACGAATTAGATCAACAATGACGTCATAAACATATTTATTTTCACTTATTTGTAGGTGATTTAATACAATCGGAATGTAAATAGATCCTTCTTATTTATATTTGCTTTTGTAAAAATAATTTAAAGAGCCAGTGCGATATTATAATCCACTTATTTCAAAACAACTTTCCACAATTAAGTTCAATATAGAAATTGAAAGCAACTTCAATTTAGAAATTAAAACCAAAAATATATTGCAAAATACCTTAATGGTTTATCATACACAAACGCTGACTGTTATATTGCGTCGTTTGACTTTTTCGGTTTGCTCGAAAAAAAAGTGTCTGACATACTCCAATTTTTTCATATCGCGATCTGTTAGATAACGTGATATTTATATTATCAAATTTCAGCTAAGGAGGTGATATATTCGATTTTAATATTATTTTATTTAAGAATACCTTTTAATTAAGAATAAGAAAAATAAATTAATATGGGCCCGATCGGGGCCAGGCATGGTTATCTCTGGGCGCAGCGCTTGGGCCCCGATCGGGCATCGCTTTTCATTTTGAGTCTGGCCCCATCTAGGTAGCCTGATTGGGCCAAACTCTGCCCGATCTGGCCCCGATCAGATTCCAATTGGAATTTCTGCACGGGAAAGCAAGGTATTTGTACATACTTCCTTTGAAAAGATAAAAATTTCAATACTTATGAAAGCGAATAAAAAACAAATTATTGACTGAAGATTATTTTCTTCATTATTTTTATTTCGTAAAAATGTGCATAAGTAAAAACTACTGCAAAAAAACTGGATTATTTATTTAGTAATAAATTAAAAATATTAAGGATGTTTTCCGTAGAAAGTCAAGCACATCACGCAATCTTTTACTTGATTTATGAGATCAAAAAAGGTAGCCCCATTGCTAAGTCTAATACATTTTTAAAAGAAATATAAATTTACGATAGAAAGAATAGTTTAAGACGTAATTATTTATTTAAAAATATTTGATCTAAGTTTTCCTTTTTATTTTCACTTCAGAAATTTGCCGTAATTTTTATTGAATCTCTATAATACTGTATCGTTTTATTATGTTCTTTATAAGATTTTATACAAACTCAATTCATGCTATTTTTGCAAAAAGTATTGAATATTTGCTAAAAAATTTTGATCTAATTATAGTGGTTTAATTAGGAACAAGTTTAGTCTGATTAAAAACCAGAAAAATAAAGTTTTAAAGAATCTTTTAAGGAAAAGAAAGTTGCTTGTAGAAAATTAAACTATTAGGTTGAAAATGAACTTTTTTTAATCCATAACTTTGGTTAAAAATTCATTTAATCGTGTAAACAAATAAATAAATAGACTAAAGTGATGCCAGTCCAAGGGCCCGACGACGTAACAAGATGGCCGTAGTCGAGCCGGTCGAGGGACAAAAAATGTATAACTTTTTTATTTAACAAAAGCAATAAATTTTTAATTTCATACTTTCTTAAGAACAGCTTGAAGGACAAGTTCCAAAATTTTCACCTTAAAACATAATGAACTTTGTCTTTCGGAGCGAGTTGAGGTGAAAATATTTAGTAAATTTGCTGGTCTGAAAAATTAAGTTTTTTTTTATTTTTTATGGAAAAGGTAAAAGATACAACTTTTGTACCTTGAGATAAAAGATTCACAATGAAGTTTCCTATAAACTCATATGTTAAAAGCTTGAATTTTCGAAAACTGATTTTCAAGCCATCGGGGGCAAACTCGAGCGGCCTGAAGCTGCCACGCAAATTTTATGCGCGGTTATCGAGTCCGGAGTCTCAATTGTTAAATTAAAAATTGATGATACTATTGATGATTTTTTTACGGGACAAGCTTTTATTAAAATATTCATGGAAAACAAAGTTTTGAACCATATGAAAAGATAGTTATAAACGATAATAATTTGTTTAAACGATTAGGTTTGTTATTTAGCATCCACTATTACCTCACACTAATTGCGAAAAGTGGACGATATGTTGAATATTTAAGAAAAACAACTAATTTCTAGTATTATGCAAAGACTATGAAGATTATTAAAAATAATATCAAATTGTTTAAACAATTATTTTTATCAACTTGATTTAATTATTACTCCACTCTAATTGAAACGTTGAAAATAAGTTAATTAATTTGGAAAACATCGACTTCCGAAATCCATTCCATGTGAATATTCCTTTAAAAAAATGAATTGTTTAAATAATTTATATTAACATCTAATTATCACTAGAAGTCAGCATTTTATGTATCATACACATATTGTATTTTAAAAAACCACAAGTAAAAATCATAGTTAGCGCCAAAAACTCGCAAACCCAATTTTCACTTATGGGATTTTTTGGACCTCTATAAAACAGATTTCTGGGGCTGATACTTAAAAAATCAGCTTTAATTCGTATTCAAACAAATAAAAATTAGAAGTACAAAAATTTAAAACGCATTTTTAATTATTTCTCAAAAACTAAGGGAGATGCCATGTTTATATTTAAAAGTTTTATTAAAAGTTTCGATCAACAAGTACCTGTTTAAAAATGCGTCTTATTATAAATAATTAAAAAATGCATCTTAATATCTTCAAAATCACCAAAATAATTAAAGTTTAAAAAAAAGCAGAAACTTTTTAAATGTAAAATATTGCAGTATTACTGTTTGCATGAAAAAATCGAATTACATTAGGGATATGGAGAATATGCTTTCTGATAGTGGTAATTTTGAATTATTACATGAAAATCCGCTAAAAAAATTAAAAAGCGACACTTTTAAGATGCTTGACAATTGGAGAAAGAAAGGAGTTCTGGGAAAGGATATAAGACAGTTCTTGCAAGATGTTATGGTTTGAGAAAGATTCACAAAGATGGTTATCCCTTAAGAATAGTTATTTCAACTACCAATACTCCCACCAAATTTTTAGAACAAAATTTTAATTTGATTCTTAAGGACTCTATCACAACTTCTAAATATAATGTCAAAAATAGCTGGGAATTTCAAAAAAGAATCATTCAAGAAAAGGTTCCGGATGACCATGTAATGATTTCTTTGGATGTTATTGCAATGTTTCCGAGTATACCCTTTGAATTAGTAAAAAAGCCAATTTTAAATAGATGGGCTAATATAAAAACCCGTACTCAATTATGTCAAAAAGATTTTATTGAAGGGATAGTTTTTATTATGGAGTTAACTTATTTTAAATTTAATGGATCTTTCTATTGACAGAAGTCTGGTAATCCCATAGGTTCAGGCATTTCTCCGATTTTGGCAGAACTAGTGATGGAAGATTTAGAGGTTTTTGTTTTTGGGAAATTAGATTTTGTTTTGCCTTTTTATTTTCGGCTTGTCGACGATACCTTATTATGTGTTCCTCTAGGAAAGTCATTGATTCTTTTAACAGTTTTCATCCAAAACTTCAATTTACTCATGAAATAGAACACGATTATAAAATCAGTTTTTTGGACATAAAATTAATTAAGGGTTGGAATAGTGATATCATTACCAATTGGTGCAGAAAAAGTACATATTCAGGTAGAATTTTAAATTTCCTTTCTGCACATCCCTTTAAAAAAAATTGCAGTAATTAAAAACTTATTTGACGGAGCTCTAGGTTTGTCCCATTCTTCATTTCACACAAGAAATTTGAATATTGTTAGGAATATCCTTTTTCTGAATCATTATCCAAGAAAGTTAATTGAAAAACATATTGCAATTAGAGTTCAACAAATCAAAAACAAAGAGATTGATAATTTGCTTGTAGATAATCAGAAAGAGTTAAAGGAATATAGTTCGTTTAATATTTTTGTTCTTCTATTTTTTGGTCAAATTTCTAAAACTGTTGAAGTTATGTTAAAAAAATTTTTAATTCATACTATTTTCCGCATCCCATTTAAAATGGATTTCCGTGATAAATTTTTGTAAAGATCCTGTAGATAATTTTGAAAAGGGTGGTGTTTCTATAAAATCACTTGCAGGATCTGTAAGATGAATTACGTGTGACAGACTGGCAGACTTCTTCATACTAGGATAGAGGAACACAAAAATGATGTTCGTTTAGGACGCTGTTAAAAGAGTTTTCTTGCCAGACATACAAAGGAATTTGTTGATGTTGACCATGAGTTTGACTGGGATAATGTTCTAATTTTGCATAGTGAAAGTAATGAGAGAAAGAGGGAATCCATGGAAATGCTTTATATCAAAAAACAAAAAAAGTTTTCTATTAATTTAAAAACAGATTTGGATGGACTGAACAAAAGTTATGCTAATATGATTAATTACATTTAACGTGGTTGTTTCATGAATTATGTTTTTCTTTTAATTTCTCTGTTTATGATGTAAGTGTGACAGATATTTATATTTTGTTTACCTCAGATTGGCCTACTGACCCTCATTCGATTCTCAGGTATCAAAGAGAGAGCGCCTGTTCGTGGGTGCTGTCAATTTCTACCACTTAAATTTTTCTTGCCTTGATAAGGATACTGTACGAGAACCGAAACATTGGTAATGCAATTTTATTTATTTATGTTTTTTATTTTTATTTTATTGTAATTTGATGATAATAAAAATAAAAAAAGACGAAAGAAAGAAAAAGAGAAGGAAGGGGATGTGGTTGGCTGCCTTCTCATTTTTCTTTCCTCTTTTTTATTTTTGTCCGAAAATTTTATTTATTTTTTGTTTTTTTTTTTCAGATTACAATAGGATTTTTGGTTTTTGTTTATTCGTTGTGGTCCAAATTAGGCTTTTGGATTCTTGTTTTTTGAACAGGATTTTGCGCAAATTTGATTATTGGACGTTAAATGGGATTTTTAATTTGGATTTTGGTCTAATTTAAATTTCTTAAATTTTGAGGGTTATTGCGCACTTTGCCTGGTAAAATTTGCCAAATGTCCCCGTCTAAAATTGTGTTGTCGCTAATCTTATTCCAACTTTACTAGATTGTAGTGCTCTGTGACCTCTTTAAATTATTTAAAGGGGCACATCTAGTATAAAGAGTTGTGAAGATGCAGGGACCCGAATTTTCGATGACTCAACCCGACCGCTAACTTTCAATTGTACATAACTCCTGATAAACTTATCAATTTTCATTTTGATGAGGGTTTTGGAAAGGTCTCTTAACGAGGTTTACAATAAAAATAATTATTAAATAATGAAAGAATTATTTTACCTTGATTTTTCATATTAAAAAACGTTTTTCTCCAAAATCGGCATATTTCTTTTTTAATTAGGCTAGAAAAAAAGCTTGATTTCTTCTCTTGAAAAGCATGCCAAAACGAATATAGGATGGAAAATATTAGTTGGGCTGTAGGAGGTAGTACGAGCGCGGGTGCCCCGCGCCAACTAGCTACGGCGCTGCTAGGCTTGCTGTTGTGGCTGAGTGGTTCTAATCCTTAATCAAAATGACTTTTCTGTTTACGCGTGACGAATGTTTTATTTCATTTTCACTTTTATGTATCTGGAAAAATTTAGTTATTGTCAATATTCCATTTTGAATACGGTTCTATTGTAGGAAAACGAGAGTTAATAATAAAATAATCAGCGTTTTTGGTTAACGGTTCTGCTGGCCTTTTACAATTCAAGATGTTCTTTGATGAGTACATTTGCCTCCAATGTTTTAGAGAGTTTTTTTGTGTTAATCTCTTTGCCTATAACAATTTGAAGTGTTTTTTGGCGTGTATCTCCTTGCCCGTCACTTTTTGGGGTCCTTTTTTTATGTGAGTCGCCTTACCTCTCACGTTTTTCGGTACTTTTTGGTGTGGGTCCCCTTGCTTCTCACAGTATTACTTGAAAAATGATTTTTTATTTAATTTAACTTTCACTTTGCTCTTCTATTCGCGATCTCTTTCTTCGGGATAATGAATCGAGTTTTAAGATTTTTAGCTGGGCACGTCCAGCGAGTCTTTTTAAATTGCCAAATTGTTATAGAAAAAGAGATTAACAGACACAAAAACTCGAAGTAAAAGTAAAATAAATCATTTGTTCTACGTAAACAGAAAAATCATTTTGATCAAGCATTAGAACCACTCAGACACTACTGCACGCCTAGCAGCGCTGTAGCTATTTGGCGCGGGGCACCCGCACTCGTACTAACTCCTACAACTAAACTAATACTTTCCATACCATATTCGTTTTGGTATGCTTCACAAGAGGAAAAATCAACCTTTTTTTTCTAGCATAATATAAAAAAATATGTCGATTTTTGAGAAAAACTTAAAAACGTTTATTAAAATGAAAAATCAAGATAGAGGAATTTTTTCACTGTTTATTGATTGATTTTATTTTAAACCTCGTTGAAGACCTTTCCAACACCCTCATGAAAAATGAAATTTGATAATTGTATAAGGAGTTATATACAATCGAAAATTAGGGGTCGGGGTGAATCATCGAAAATTCAGGCCCCTGAATCTTGACATCCCGTTGTAATACGTGCGCCCCCTTTAAAGAATTTAAAGAGGTCTACTAGCACTACAATCTGGTAAAGTTCGAATAAGATGGCGACATGAAAATTTTAGGTGGGGCACTTAACAAATTTTACCCCATATATAATGCCTAGAGATTATATATATTGTCGAATTATATAATTTGCCTGTAACATATTTATAGACATGATTATCTCGCAGGCTAGGTTTACTGCCGGTATTGAAATATTAATTAGTCAATAATTTATAAGGTAACGATTTTGCAGTTTTTATCGAAGTATAATATTTCTTTTATGGACACTATATCTAGAAAATTTTCCAGAAAAGACTTTTGAATCTAGATATTTCCGATGATTTTTTAACTAATAGATATTCATGTCTTACTTTTATTCGCAGTTGCTATTTTTTTTTTATTAACTTTTCCTTTTGCCTGCAATGGCACGTAAAGTCGATCTTTAATTTTCTAGCATTTCTTCGAATTTTTGTTCTCATCGATAACTTAATCCCAAATCTCCCTTTGGGAAAGAGGAATTAAGAAACGAAAGGAAATTGCCAAAAAGAAATCAACCCTGGAAACTCCAGACTCTCGGCGCCCACCCTATAATTGACATCCAACCGCCCCATTATGCAGTCCTTCCCTTGATGTTATTAAATTAAGTTTTCTGCAGCGCCATGAAGATTTATAGCAGGAGCTCGGTTTTTATGATCGCGAATACGAGCCTTCTGTTCGCATAGTTAGTAAAGATGATCGCTTCTCGATGTCTGATCTTGTGTCACTTTGTACCTGGAAATCAATTTTTAGGTAAACTGAGAAAAATTCAGGATGGTCGCAGATCAGGAAAAACCTGAAGCGCAAAACAAACTCAAGGAAAGTAATAGAAAAGTCAGGAATTTTGAGGAAAACAATGAAAAATCGAGTAATTTCTGTAAGAAGCACTTAAAGTAGCTATCAGTAAAAATCGGGACGGTCACACAGTCACTTGTAGTCACTTTGTTCTCAATCCACATTTTAGTCACTTTTTTAATCTAAAGGTACTATAGTCACTTCTTTGAGATAAAGTTCCTATGGTTACTTTTTAAACATAAAGTGACTGTAGTCACATGGGTTAGCACCATAGAATTCTAGTCCATACCTATTTCTCAAATTTCTTGAATTATTTTTAAATCTTTAAGAGAATTCTAAAAGATTTAAAGAATATTTAATGGAATTCAATATTTTAAAGGGATTTTTGAGATTATTCTTTTAATTTCTAAGGAATTTGCAACAGCTTTACAATGTATCAAGAGCTTTAAAAAGTTTTAAGGGGGGTTACAAATATTTTAAAGAATATGAAATTTTTCAGAATATTAAAAAAATATTCCAAGGAATCTTTGATAAATTTCAATAATTTGAAGGTATTCTAAAATATTATAGACTTTATGGTATTTTTGGAAATTCCATGGGATTTTGAAGAGCCTTAAACGGTGTGAAGGGATTTCAAAAGACTTTAAATATTTGAGAGTATTTTAAAAGATTACCATATATTATCAAAAGATAAAAAAAATTTCAAGGAATTCCAAAGGATTAAAATAATTTTAAGGGTTGAAAAAGCTTACATGGATTGTACAAGAATTTCCTCGAATTTCAGAAGATATGGAACAATTCTATGGCAACCATAAGGTTTTATGATTTAAAAGATTACAAGTAATGTTTGAATACACTTTAGAAAAATCGGCTGAAGTATTATTTTGATATTTTTGTTGTTTCAAATTGAATTGATTTCTATAAAATACATTCATAAGGATCAGGAAATGTTAAGGCTATGTTTTGCGTACCAAAATTGTGTAGATAATGTAGTAAAATAAGTGGATAAACTACAAAAATCGTTTTTTTTTCTTCAGTGTATTCAAACTTTTGGCCTGTACTGTATATTATGATATTATTTATCTTATTGGATTTCAAATAATTTATTTGCAAAAAGTAAGATTTCGTAGAGTTTCAAAAATTTGAAAATATTTTCAAATATTTTTTGCCATTCATTTATATTCCTTTGGAATTGACCCTGAATTCTAGTTAACTTATCCTGTACTCTTTCAAAATCTTGTGAATTCTTAGGAATTCTCCTGAATTGTTTTAATTTACTTGCTATCTTCAAAATTGGCTCAACAAAATAGATTTTTTAGAAAATACTTTTTAATTAATCTTGAAGTCTTTTCAAGCATTTCATCATATTCTTTTGAATTCCATTAAATTTGTCTGAATTTTATAGAATAAAGACTAGAATAAAGACTTTAAATTCATATGAATTTACTCTAATTTTATTGAAATGATTGGTATTTTTTTTTATTTTTCCCAATTTACTTGATTTTTTTTCAGTGAAATAAAACATTAATCGCTTTCAGTTTCTTTTTGAGTTAGAAATTAGTTGTTTTAGGGTTTAATAAAAAACGTATAGATTTAAATTTGTATTGTTCCATTTTTAAAAGATTGTATATTAAAAATGTTACAAGATTATAATTTTGGTATGCATATATTAATGGTAATTGAAAAAATAATCAGGGAAGAATCAGAGGAAAGTAAGGGAATTTTGAAAACGAAGTTTTGCGACTACTCTGAAAATGGATTATCCCATTTTTGATCTTTGATTTTAATGTATTGGACAGTAATTTATAAATATTAAGCCGCAAAATTTAAACTAAGTTCTATGATCTAGGATTTCAAGAATAAACATCCAGGTTGCATGGATTAATATCTATAGATTGTTGCCGTATATTTAAAAGAATTTGAACTTCTTTTATATTCTCGGGACAATTAGTTTAGTTACACAGGTTTTCTATGAACAAAATTTCTTTGTTCGATTTGACTTTCAAATTGTTGTTTTGGCAACTTGAATAGTTACAGTAAAATTATAAAATAATTACATCAACTGACAAAAGTTTGCAGAAAAATTGTCTAAGATGAGCAATCGAATATATGGGACCTACATTGCATTCGTTGTAAAATCAAGAGGGCAAAAGCCCCGACTACATCAACTTTATGAGAAGATTTACTTATTTTTTAATTGTCTTAGGCAGGTTTTTTGGTTAACCCAAGCAAAAATTGATTATATGGATATAGATTTATATAACAATTGAGTATTGCATACCAATGATCATCTCCGACCCTTTCTTATACTATCAATGAATGATTTCGCTTGTGAGATTCTTACGCGGTGCGCACCCTATTGGTGAAGTTCAGAAGTTCGAAATAAACTTGAGACAGAGTTTACTTCAATTTTGTTTGGCATCCGGGTGCGCCAATCAGGATGCACACAGACAATTAGTCATTTTCATTTTTGACGTCAAACCAATATGGCGACAGTTAACTGTAGGGATAATAATACCAACTGCATTTATTATTTCATTAGATGCAGCTTTAAAAATAGTACCTAATTTCCAAGTGCACTTATGATGATAAATTATTTGTTATGAAAATTTAAACAAATAATGGCGAGCACAATACGCTTGGTATTATTTTTTTCCCTTCAGCTATCCAGCTGATCGGTTGGCCATATTGAAACTGAAAACATCGACAATATTGTCAAAGACTCCTCAGTAGGTTTCTTCTTGTAGGTTATGAATTCTTTGTCAAACATTTCTCATCACATAAGGTTTTTGAGAAAAACTGGGTCAAATGTCACAGTGGGGCATATATTGTATTTGCAATGCACAACATGTACAATGTAATCCTCGGGAGAAATATGTTTTCAACTAATTCAATTTCATCTGATTTGATTGAAACTTTTTTCAGACGAAAGATTATTAAATTTCATAGTAAAAAGTATGCGACAGGAATTTTTTTCGTTTTTTAATACAAGGAAGTTCTGTCTAATGTTTTACGTGTTCACTTTTTAACTATATGCGAGTAATAATGGTTTTCCCCTTGACCTTAAAATGTTAATAATTATTTTTATCAGAAGAATATTTTTTCGAACTTTTTTGATTACCAATAATTCGCAATAATTAACATGCTTTTTCAAAAAAGTACCTTGTACTTCATACTGGGATAATACATTATTTGAAGTTCCGGCTTTGTGTTCTTCAGAATTATCTAAATAAAGACATATTTTAAAACATTTTTTAATTACAAAACTAAAAATAAAAAAGGAACGAAGTAGTTTATAAAAAATTGCGTACATTGTAAATAATAAAGCGAAACTCCCGAATTTTGAATGTACTATTATTGCTACGGCCGCCGTTTTACTGAAAATACAGAATTTGTGTTTGTTGCCTTAAGATGTGAAAAATACGTGAGATTAAAGTGAGATTAAAGACTTTACGATATTTTTAAAGATTCCAAGGAGTTTTTAATTAATTTCAATCATTTAAAGAGATTTAAAAAACTTTAAAGTACTTAGGGTATTTTTAAAAAATCAAAGAAATTTTCTATAGCTCTAAAAAGATTTAAGGGTTTTAAAAATATGTCAATGGAATTAAAATATTAAGTGTGTTTCTATTGTACTTCATACACCATTGGGGTATTCTTTAAAATGTTAAGGAATTTTCAAAACTTTCTGAATATTTCAAGGAATTTAAAATGATTTCAAAGAGGTTTAAATATATCAGAGTGTTTAAGGCCATCCAAGGTATTTTCAAGGATTTTAATGATTTTAAGGGACTTTAAAATATTTCCATCTAATTATAAAGAATTTCCTAAATAGAATTTTGGAAGGCATGGAACGATTTTACAGGACCTCAAATGTTTTAAAAATATTTTGAAGGTTCCAAGCGATTTTGAAATATTTAAATGGATTTCAAACACTTTATTTACACGAAGTGAGTGATTTTGTAGGATTTAAAAGAGTTGAAGCGATTCCCAAATATTTTGTTAGATTTATTTGAATTCATTTAGAATTCACCCTGAATTATTATTAATTTATTATAACTTATTTGACATTTTTTTCAATTCTTCGGAATTCTCTTGAATTTTTGAATTACTTGAATTATTCTAAATTTGCTCCAATTTTACTGAAATCAATTCAATTTTTGGATTTAAATTTTTTTCCAACTCATTTAATTTCATATGAATTTATCTTGAACTAATTTAAAGACAAATGAATTCATCCTGAATTCGTTAAAATTCGCCTGGAATTCTTATTAATTTCATCGAATTCATTTAAATTCTATGAAATTCAAAAGAACAGTCTTATTATCAATGCATATTGGTCATTTTTAGTCACTTTTTGGGTAGGAAGTTAATCACTTTTTCTGTTTAAATTGGTAACTTTTTCCTGTTTGCTAAAGTAAATTAGACTGTGGCAGCTTTGAAAATAATAAACTAAAAATTTATTGATTTAATTTTCAATTATTTTTGTTTCATTTATAAAACATTCTGTAATAAAAATATCATATAACCTCAGTAGTAGAGTTGTAGAATTTTAGAAATGTGCAGTGTATTTTACAGCACTTCACAGTACTAATTATTATGTAAAATTGTAAGCACCGCATAATAAACTAAAATTGTAATAACTTGATTGAAAAATTAAAATACAGTTATTATCATTTTAAAAAAATTTACCTTTAAATAAATTTTATACATTTTATGATGCAGATATTCATGCCAAATATTGACTTTCTTTTTGAGTTGTTAGGCGTAAAAATATTTTTATGTTAAACTGAAACACATTCAGATGTTAAAACCGTGCCAGCTCATGCGCATCGCGCATTGGAATTTCACGACTATATTTGACGGCTATATATTTTCAATATTACAGTTATGGAATATTACCATTTTCGAACATTTCTGAAGAATCAAAAATAGCTATACTTAAATAAAATTGGATAACGATCTTTTCTGTCTAAAGGAGGAAACAATGATCTTAAGTTTTAGGTTTATTGACCTAACACATTTATCAAAATGTTTATAAATTTAAAATAAAATTTGAGTTTAAGTTAGTTAAAATAGCTAAAATTATCAATTCAGATTACAGATCATTTGTTCTCTGACAACTTATCCCAGTTTTTATTTTGAATTAAAAATATTAAACATAACCTCAACTTAACTGAATTTATCACCTGATCGACATTTTCATACTCTTTATCTGTTTTTATTTCGTGTACGAACTTTAAAGTTTAATTTCAAATTCAGAAATAAGTTATCAATTAATTCCTTAAATGACCATAAATAAGTAAACTCCTCAAATATTTACAGGCGTTATTTGACATAACCATCCATGTAATATCTCGGATATTTCAGTTGAATATTTTGAATTTTAGAGAGTAACATCTCACATATGAAGATCTACAGATGCTAACTTTGAAATCTAGATTGTTGTCCTATAGTTAAACATAAAATATGTTAATCCTGAACATCTAAATGTTACGTTTGAACATCCATTTTTCTCCGTGTGACTTGAATAAAAAAAGTCGTACAATATCATTGGTTTACTATGATGAATGGAACAAGAATATGTGTCAGTGGACAAGTCATTAAATAAATTACATACCTAAACTAAAAAAAGTTTCTCATGTACGAAATTTTCGTCTTCAGAATGCATTTCTGGGTATTGTTAACCTCATATCTAATTTTTGATTAATGTATGCTCAAACGCTAATGTCAGCGATTTTTTAATTTTCATTTTGAAAAATAATGCAAACAATATATGTCGGAACACAGAAAAAACTGGAGGTTCTCTAAAGCTGCGACTTAAATAAAAGTTAGTATCTTTTAGAACTTAAACACCAATAGAAATCCGTGGATACCCAAAAGAGTTCCTTTCAGAGAATACTTGAATAGAACAATATGAAGGCGTATTCATAAACGAAGTGGGTAAAGCGATAAATAGATTGTTCGGAAAAAGTCTCTATTTGAAGTGGGTTCCTTTTGAGGTCCGACTAGAGGCTCCTTTTCAACATATATATCGTCTGCCATTTCCTTTTAGTAAAAGAGAAATTGTATTCACTCTTAAGGCTCTTAAAATTACTCCGGGTTTTGCCAGATCCATAATACATCTACATAAAATTCATCGTTTTATATAATATTTAAACCGCATAACCTAAAAATAATTATACCGGCGGCAACAGAGTTTTTCTCTCTGAAAGTGTTCTTGTTTTTTGTTTATAATTTATAATTGAGTATTTTATGCGCCTGTAAAATGCAAAATATGTTGGCTATTACGTACCGGGCTGCAGTTCCCGTGGTCTAGTTCCAAGTCGCACAAAGTCAGCAAGTAGCGTATCTTCGTCGCTTTGAGTAACACATAATAAGATAATATAATATAATACAATAATACCAATAAATAATAATATATAATTATATTTTTCAAAAATTTATATAATATAATATTCTCCTCCTTTGCTCGTAAGGAAGTTATATTTTTCGTAACTTACCGCCAACATTCAGTGAGAGGTTTAAAATAATAAATTCATCAATAATAACAAATTGAAAAATGAGATAATTATCAAATATTTGTAAAACCTTTCTGAAGAATTTGGATATTTTTATTGTTTTAAATGTTCTTTTATTATTTTATAAGACTGTCGAACAGAAGCTCTAACCGTGAAATTCAATTGCTTTAATTTGCTCCACAAATAGTAGCAATACTAGCAATATTATTGTATCATATATTACTCTAAGCGATGAAGACACAGTACTTCCAGGTTTTATGCGACTTAAAACACAGCACGTGCAGAAATCTCGATCTGGCCCCGATCGGGGCCAGACCGATCCAGATCGGGAATCCTGGTCGGGGCCAGATCTCGGATGAAACACACGCCCAGATCGGGGCCAGATCGGTACACGATTAGTCTCATTATAATCCATTCGTGAATTTCACGAATATTTACCTCAATTACTTTTTTTTTAATTACCTTAATATTTTGAATTTCTAATTCAGTTATTTTAAGTTAAATTTAAAGTACTATAGGCACGAGAACAAGAGGTTTCTGACTACAAAATTTAATTATACTTTTGAGAAACGTAAGATTATTGTAGATGGTATCAGTTTCGAGGAAAAGGTTAGTTTTTTATGAAAAAATGGATGAAACCAGAAATATTTTAAGTAACAATTTTAATTTCTAAAAAAAAAATTTTTGTCTATAAAACTTCTTAACAAATTGAATGCTTCCAAAGAAAACCATCGGGAAATAACCTATGATTTCCGATTTATTGACATTTTACTGTAAATAAATTCCATTTTCGGTCAATTGCATTACTTCTTGAAAAAATCGGGAAGGTGGTTGTAGATAATATTTTCGTCAAAAAATTGAGCTATCATTTATTAGATCTTTTATTTTTTTAAATCTGCTAAGAAAAAAAATAAACCAAGTAACTTTTAAACAAAAATGACAATTTATGAATTAAATATTTCCGGTTGCTTTAAATATTATTTACAGAATATCCATTTAATTAATTATTATTATTATTTATTAATTTCGACCTAGTGGAAGTTTTTATAAGTTGAAATGTCATTGTTTGTAATAAAAAAGAAAAAAAACTATGTTTAGCATTTTAAACTTCGCGTGAAACCAATTAAATTCCGAATGCGACGCATGCGCAGTTGTGTAACTAGCTCTTGTTGGAATCCCTACACAATTGGCATTTTGCATTTTGATTGAACTACTTGATTTTGAAATTCATGTTATGAAAATTTGTCCTTAATATATTTCTGTAATGAATTTATCATTAATACAGAATCAAAGTTTCAATAACATAATCGATTGTATCACATATTTTATTCTCATAATCTAAAAACATTACAATTTTGTGCATACTTCAATTCATTTCTTGTCAATAGATTTGATAATTCTAACTCTAAATTAAATCGAAAAACCTTCAGTTCTTAAATAATAAATGACAACAAAAGAACTTGATCAATTACATCATATAATAATATTTGGCTCATCTAATGGTAAATATACTAATTTTACCTAAAACAATTTAATTAATTATTAATTTATTTGAGGTTAGGTTTCAATGAGCCCGCAGAGTGTAATTACTTACTCTCATCTTCCTCGCACAGGTTTCGAGGTCTACTGACTGGTGTTTGGTGCCTCCGAACACGTGGCTTACTCGCCTTATGCATTTTTAATCATTGCTAGAATATTATAAACGAGTAGTATGTACAGAAATTTCACTGCACTATCAGAAAAAATCAAGCAGCACTAGTTCTGCGAGCGCATGGAGATGGCGTTTCAGTAGGAAATCGGTCTGGCCCAGTCGGGCCCAGATATGGGCCACAGAGTTCTACCGATCAGGGCCAGATCGGTATTACGTTTGAAATCTGGCGATTTCTGCACGGGAGTTTTCAATTACACAAAAAAAAACAGGAACATTTTTCAAAAACGTCTGTTCTGGCAGGTATAACCGCCTTTAGATATGTGGTTAAAATATTACATTAGACAATGCATTTTTATAGACGTATTATGGATCTGGCAAAAACTCGAGTCATTTCAAGAGTCTTGACACTTTTTGCGGAGGGACCTTTATAGGATATAGGTTTGAAACAGTGTGAATTTAACAATATATATCAAGAGTGTACACCACTTTATTACAGTGTTGGATCGAGTACATTACTGCACTTGTAAAATTTAATTGCACACTGAATCTAGACAGAGTCTTTCTATTTATTCGATCGATGAAAGCTGCCAAAACCAAATGAACCCCAGAAGCGAAAGGATGGTGCTAATTAACAGCTCACACGTACATACGTTACACAGAAACACGAGATTGCATAGAGGTTGTCAATTTTATCGAGGAATCAATCTAATCCTCGGTATATTCCCGGACATTTAAAAGCAGCTGTGCTGACAATTATTTTCGAATTCCTCTTGCTGGGCTTTCAAAGAAAAATAATAACTTCACTATTTTTGAATTTTCGGCAGGAGGCCGGGCATTAATTCCGTAGTTTTTTTCTGAAACTATGAACCATGAATCCCCGTTTGTTAGGGCCCGTAAGGTTTGACCCCCCCCCCCCCCCCCCCCCCCCCCCCCCCCGCTTTAATCTTTCGTAATTTTTGCTGACTAAATTTTCTTCGTGAATTTATTCAGGGTTCACCAAGAAATAACCTAATACAATTGGGAGGGGGCTAAATATTATTATTACTTATGAATTATCAAATTATAGTTGAACCAACTAGTTAAATTTTCAAACAAACAAGGTGAATTCTCAACAAAAAATGTAATAGTTAATGTTTTGACCGATAAAAGATTTTTATTTTTAAATGAAAAATAGTTGAATCCTCAACCAAGCGAGATTAATTTTCAAACAGACAGATGCATGTTAAACCAGAAAAAGATGAAAAAGGTTCCATCCAAAATGTTTAATTTTTAAGACAAAAAGACGAGCTTTCTACAAAAAGCCGCTAAATTATCAATCAAGAAGATTAATTTTCTACCAAAAAAGATGAACTCTCAACAAAATACGTACATGACAGCCAAATTGTTTAATTATTCACTAGAAACACTAATTTTCTGTCAAAGAGGACGAATTTTCTACCAAAGAATTTAATTTCCCTACTAAGTACTTGAATTTTCAAGAAAGATTGTAATAGCTGATACTTCAACCAAAAAAGATTTTTAATTTTAATAAAAACTAGTTTATCGTAGCCAAAAAAAGTCGAATTTTTAACAAAATACGTGAAACTTCAATTTGCAAAATGCTGTCACACTTTTAACGAAAACAATTTTTTTATAAAATACACGAATTTTCAACAAAATATATAGATTTTCAACCAAATACTCAAATAGTTGAATTTTTGAATAAAAAAACATAAATTTTCAACAAAAAATGGAATAATTACATTTTTAGTTTTAAAAAAAACTTATTTAAACAACAACAAAAAAAGAATTTTCAACAAAGTAGTTCAGCAAAATAAATCAGTAGTTTCATTTAATTTTTATGTTTCTTATTAAATTATTTTAACTATTTAACTGGATTCGGAGATGTTATATAATATCATAACGGGTGTCCCCGGACTCTTTTTAGCGGGATAATAACAAAAAAATATTATTGTGCCAAATAAAAATTGTATGCATGTGCACTATTTTGAGGTTAGGATCGTTTTTCAGTTCCCTGTCATTCCGATAATGTAGGTCTCTGTCGTACCGATGCTGTCAGTAGCATTCAAGAATAATGATGGGAGAGAATTGTAACACACATAACCTCAAAATACACAAACATCAAATTTAGCAAAAATAATTCTTTTTTGAATTAACCTACATAAAAAGTGTGCGGGGATGTCCGTTAGCATGTTCGCTATCATTCCCCAGATTTTGAATAAAAATATTTATTATTCTAGGCAAAAAGCCGGGGAAATCTAACACTGATAAAATTGATACTAATTCCTAAGCGCCACACAAACTAATCAAATTTAGCAAAATTAAAATGTTTTGAATCAACTCTCAAAAAAAGTGTGCGGGGACGTTCGTTAGCATGTTCGCTATATCATTTCCCAAATTCTTAAGACAAAATATTTATTATTCTAGGAAAAAAAAACCGGGAGAACCTAAAACGGATAAAATCGATAATTTTCTAAGTATCACATGTCCTTAAACTAAAGAAGATAAATTATTAACCAATAATTTAATAGTAAAATTTTCCATTAAAAAATTTTTTGTAACAAGAAAAAAATTGATTTTCAACGAAGTACTTAAACTTTGAACCAAATTTTAAAGTAAAATGATGAATCTTCATCTAAAGAAAAAAATTAATGTTGAATAAAATAGTTTAACTTTGGAACAAATAGTTAAATTTTCTACCAAATTGTAAAATTTTAGAGCCAAAAATACGAAATTTAACCTTTTAACTGTAAAAAATAAATACTTAACCAAGGACGGTTGGATTTTCTTATTGGGTTCTGTAATTAATTCAGGTCTGATTAAGAGTAAAAGCGTGAGAAAGGATGAGGATCGTGAAGCCAGCGATAATTAAATAGGGATTTTGATCATTAATAGACCAAAAAATAATAGTTTAAACCAACATTAAAATTCGTTTTTAATACTTTTGAAATATTAGGTTAGAAAACTAGACATTTTGCTTAGAAAATAAACTTAAAATTCCAATGAATACTGAATTTTTTATTTCTGAACTATATTCCTTTAATTCTATAGAGTTAATTCATAATTAAGTTAATTAATTAACCTGAAAGTATTTTACGTATGAAGTGGTTTTGTCCCTACGTTTAGAGTTAGTGACCCATTTCTTCTTAATTTCTACTTTCTGAACTAAATTCCTTTAATTCTATAGAGTTCATTAATAATCACGTTAATTAATTAACCTGAA
The DNA here is from genome assembly GCF_010883055.1 of Belonocnema kinseyi. Lineage (NCBI taxonomy): Eukaryota > Metazoa > Arthropoda > Insecta > Hymenoptera > Cynipidae > Belonocnema > Belonocnema kinseyi. The sequence goes on from NC_046665.1 coordinate 86,873,929, forward strand.
AATATTTTACGTATGAAGTGTAATTACCCCTACGTTTAGAGTTAGTGACCCATTTCTTCTTAATTTCTACTTTCTTAAATACATTCCTTTAATTCTATACAGTTAACGGTTAAACCCCCTATATATACGAGTCGATAAAATCTCTAATTATAACTTTTGATAAGAAATTCTACTGATCCATTTGGAAGATATTTGGAATGCTATCAAATTTCATGCTAGCTGTTAAACCCTCTAGCAATTAAGGCATTATTACCGAAATATGGCTTCATCCCCGGTTTGTGGTCATCAGAGGATCGATAGTTGGGTTGTCGAGCGCTTCCTAATCGGAATGTAAGTCGCGAATTAATGCTAAAGGCAGATGCGAATTTCTTTTTAGCAATGTGCATTCTGGAATTCTAAATCGCTACAAGACGAAAAACTAGCGTATTAGGTTACTAGAAAATTAGAATTAATTTGGAATCGACGGGCATGCAACTTGGTTACCTCCGCGCTAAAAAATGTTTTAAAAATTGATTGTTTTGAGATTTTTAAAATTCTTTTGAGTTTAATTTTTTTTACATTCATGGAGGTAAAAAAAAGTATTCCTAATTTGTTGTGGAATTTAGTCAAATATTTTCTAGGCGATAATTCGTATTTAATTTACCCCTGGTTTCGAACAAAATTCTTAAAACCTCTATAAATAGGAGAAAAATCTGTTCTAGTACTTGAAAACTTTCCAATGACCAAAATTCATTAGGAAAAAATTTCCAGGAGCGAGAAATCGAAATTGGGAATAAAGGGAATTTAAAATTGATTATTTATGTATTTAATGAAATTATCTTTATAACTTGTGGATTGCAATTTTTCTGATCACGTGTGGATTTCTTAGCATAAAAATACCCCAGAAAAAAATCGAGAAGATCCAGGAATCAAATTGGAATTACAGCAAATTTGCAAAATTTTGAAATCGATATTCATTAGAACTTTTCTGTCTAATGCACTTTTGTGATAAAAACCCCAAGCATGCATATACAGGCTGTTACACTACAATTTATGAAGATAATTTCAATCGATGGCAAAATCAGAATTAAAAAAATTCGCCGCATTTCCAATTTACATTCGGAAAGTCAGGGATTTTTAAAATAATCTTGCAAAAGTTAGGGTATTTTTATCTTTTGGGTTACAAATTTGCTTTTTTTTTTAATTGAAAATTAATTTATTTTCCGTAATTTAACTATTCCAGTTGAAGATTCATAATTTTAGTGGAAAATTTGTCTCTTTTATCCAAAATGTAACTATTTTTCTACAAAATCCCTGCTCTCTGTTTCAAAATTCGTATTTTTCGGTCAAAAAAACTAGTCTTTGATTAAAATGACCTCTTTTTTTTAAAGATGCAACGGTTTATTTGAAAATTAATTTTGTTAGCTAAAAATTAAACTTTTCTATTTTTAATTGATAATTTATATTTTTCAGTTTCAATGTCAACTATTTGTCTGAAAGTGCAACTGTTTTTCATTGAAGCTTAATATATTTTTATTAAAAATTCGGCTATTTGGTTGAAAATTTTTCTTGGTAAATTGAAAAATTAACTGTTTCGTTTACATTTTTTGTTAACAATTTATTTTTGTTGTTGAAGATTTAACTATTATAGTTGGAAATTCATCTATATTCGTTGATAGTTGAACTATTTTTTGAAAACTGATTTTTAAAATTGAAAATGCAACTAAATGGGGAAAAATTGAATGGCTTGATTAAAAATTTATTTTCGTGGTTTGAGGTTTATCTCTTTGATTGAAAATTTAAGAAAAATTTACTATTTTGTTGAAAAATAATTTTGTTTTTTTTTTCTAAAAATTAATTTTTACTCGAAAATTCAACCACGGATAGAAAATGGAACTTTTTTTGAGTTTTCGTTTCTGAAGTTTAATCTTTTTTTATTAAAACTTGGACTGTCGGGTTAAAAAATCTGTTTGGCTTGAAAATGTTTTTTAATTAAATCTGAAATGTTTTTATTTTGTTTATATAAGATTCTATCTTAAGAATATAATATGATTAAAAGAATGGTCTTATGATGTTTATGGTCGGGAATAATGAAAAATTGGTCCGGAAAAAATCTAGGAAAAGATAGGGAATTTTTAAACTGAAGTTTTGTGGCAGCCCTGTTTATAATCATTCTTTCATGTAAAACTATTCCCCGTAATTAAAAATTCTATCTTCAAATGCGGATAATAGTACCAATTTTTAAATTTAATTTTAATTATAATTTAATAAATTGTATTTAATAAATTTATTATTATTAGTATTCCTATCATTGTTATAACCGAAGTTGACCGACGATGGCGTGGTCCACTGGCACCAGTGCAACTTTGAATTTAATTAAATTATAAATGTCAGCGTATTTACGATAATGAAAAGATTATCAGAATTTTTATGAGCTATTCTATAGGTATAGTCAATGAAGGGAAGAGAGAATCCGAAAGTTTATTAAAAAATCCTTAGAACTACCCTATTCTTTTCAATTGCCGCGGAAACTCAAAATTAAAAAGAAGATTGAGGTAAATGGGACAGCAAGACCTGCTGCTTTCTGCCCAGCTTTCAATCAGAAAACGGAAATTCCGACATTGCTCCAGTAATCTGATGAAAGCTGCTTTCATTGAAGATAGATTGCTTTCGTTTAAAAAGTGTATTTTGTTTTTAAATAGTATCAGGGTAATCGGTACAATGATGGGCTATTTGAGAAATTTTTCCAGATTATCCATTTAAAAAAAAACCTATACACATCGAACGAAATTCTGAAATACGCATACGGGTATAACGTATTTAACGTATTTAACGTATATATTTTATAACGATTCATACTGCCGTATTAAGTTAAGCGTTAAAAGTAACAGATAATTTATATTTACAGAAATTGACAGTAATGTCATAAAACACAATTGTTGGACACGGTGACATAATGATTAGCATAAGCCAATGATTGTATGAATGGCCACTGAAATGTGGTGAAACACAATCATTGGTCACATCAGGTTATATAGATTACTGATTTTGAAAGCACAGTGGTTAGCCTCTGAATATAAATTGGCTGCGGCCAATAGTCTGTAAAAAGTGTAAACAATTTTGATTGAGTTTTTGGAAAGATACTGATCACGTTAGTGAAATCTATAATAACTATTAGAAAAGAATAATTTTCAACAAGCCGACACTCCTAACATCAACGGCTTTCTGTTTAAATTTCTTTCTCATACAGCGCAAGGGTTTTACTTACAATGCAATTTAAACTAATCCATCCTGCACTATTTATTGGTTGTTTTATATGTGAGCATTCATTTATATGCGCATATTTTAATGATAACCATTGGAGGGTGACCAACTATGGGGGGGGGGGGGGGGCTATTGTATCGATTACCCTATGAAAATTTTACCTACAAACGCCGACGTTTTTTAGCTAATTAAATTATGTTATTTGCTCATAAATATGTACTCTAAAGCAAAACCAGTTTCCATTTTGAAGTTGCTGCGAGACTGAGGGACAGAGTTTGTGAGTCAGTTCCTTGACTGTACACGCATACAGAGAGTTGGGGTTATACATATTTAAAGGAAAGCTGCCGACCCTACCTCTAAACCCTAGTGCTCTTTCGAATTTTTCATCACATACTCACTATTGTATGTGGAATTTGGAATTTGGTGACAGGTTGTTGTGACAGAATTAAATTACAGGGTACGCAATTTTTTCCCTATTTCCCTGCGTCACCCCTTTCTCAAATTTCCATTTTTCCCCTATTCACGAAAGACTCTCGTTTTCACCTTTTCTTTTTAAGTAGTCGGCACTTAAAAATAAATCGATTCGTCTTCTTACATCTAAAAAATAATTCGATTCAAAATTAAAATATGCTACCGCGAGGAGTTAAAGCTCATTTTTTAACTTCCAGACTTATTTGTTATAATTAATTTAACTTTAAAAAAAAAAATATTCCAAAGAATTTCAAACGACTTAGTTTTAAAAAATCTTAGCACTCTTAATATTAAAAAAGAAAATAGGAATCTAAAATGCTTTATGTTTTAAATATCAGAAAATAAAAATCAAGGATGTAAACGGATATTTCAGAGCGTTTAAAAAAATGTATAAATTCTCAATAAAAAATGTAATATTTGATGTTCTGACCAAGAAAATATTTTCATTTTAAGCCCAAAACAGTTGATTGGAACCAAAAAGATGAATTTTCAACAAAATAGTTCAAACCTAACCGAAAACAGAATACTTTTCAACCAGGCAGTTGCATGTTAAACCAAAAAAGATGAAATTCATACCAAAAGATATGGATTTTCAAACTAAAAAGACGAATTTTCAACCAAGAATGATGTTTAACAAAATACACTTTGGGAAGCCCTGAAAGAGTATGGAGTCAATGGATGGCTCCTGCAAGCTATAAAAACAATATATACGGGTAGCACAGCGAGTGTAAGGGTGAATGGGAAATTGAGTGACTGTTTCGATATTATTCAAGGGGTTAGACAAGGATGCGTTATGTCTTCATGGTTATTTATATTATTTATGGAAAAGTGTTTAAGAATGGCTCTTTTCGACGAAGAGGGTGTGGATCTCGAAACAGTAAGGGTACGTGGGTTAGCATGTTGAGAGAATGCCAAATGAACGACTAACGAAACAAGTGTATCAAGGTAAAGTAAATGGCAGCGTGCCCAGAGGTAGACCGCGGAAAGAATGGTTAGAATGTGTGAATGAGACCCTAGGTAGAAGAGACATAAGAAGTCACAGAAACACGAGTGCCTGCATGAAAAAATGCATGGACATGAAATAAGCTAGAGAAGTGTGCCAGAAAAGGAAAGTATGGCGGTAAATAGTTAATAAAAAGAGTGTCAGTAGAGTGAATTATACCTGAAACAAAAGACCTTGGCCACTAATGGACTCAAGTGGGGAACCTTACATAACGACTTTGTGAGGATCTTCACTTTAGGTGATTGCTAAAGAGATTGATCAGCAACCTGGGTCGGAGCAGTGTTGCGGGACAAACGTGTTATTTACACAAATAAAATGAGAATTCTGGATCAATCTGAAAA
>NC_046665.1:86878996-86899025 GCF_010883055.1 Belonocnema kinseyi
GTGAGTCACGCCTACCCAGAAAGGGAAATGGCTTAATGGTGTATATATGTACATAAATTTTTAACTAAATAGTTAAATTTTTCACCAAGAAAATCAGTTTTCAACGAACGAGAACGACTTTTGAACAATTCACATATATTTTCAACAACAAATTTGAAGTTTTAAACTAAAAATGGTTCTTTGCAAACGGATTCAAGAAAGAATGTGCTAGTTGATATTTAAATAAAATAATATTTTAATTTTAAATACGAATTTCTGGAGAACTTTAGGAAATATAAAAAATATTATATCAAGAGATTTCTACGGATTTCAATAATTTCAAATAATTTTTAAGGTCTTAAGTTATTTTAAAGATTCCCAAGCATTTCAAGAGATTTCGTTTTAAAAAATTTAGAATTCCTAATATTAAAAAAAGTGTATTGTTATGGATTTCTTAATACTCATGTTTTTAATATTATATAATAAGAATCCATCTATTACGCTGGCGTGGAAATGCTTTATAATTGATTTTCAAGTTATTACTTTTGTAGTTTAGATTAAAATGACCAGTTTCAAAAGGGTAATTCAAAATTTTAAACGTATTAATTTTTAACGATTCTCAAGTTTACATTAATTAAATTTGAAAATTTCAAGATATAAATCATATAATAATTTTCAACGTTCCTAGAGTAATTAAATTTTTGCGGTTCAAAATATTTAAAATCCTTAAATTTTGAATTTTCACCGGTGAAAGAGATAGTTCATTTTTTTGTACAGAATTCAATTTTTAATTAAAAATCTATCGAATCAATTTGAATGTCATTTGATACTATGATATCTGTTAATAATTTCTATCATCTTTCAAATATCTAGAATTTCAATTTAAAATTATAGGTTTGAATTCGCAAGTGTAAAATAGTTCATTTTTGAGGCCTTTAAACTAAAGTTGTTTAGCTTCAAAAGTTAAAAATCACAAATATTTGTTTTAATGTTTCTTGTTTTCCAATTTATCATTCAGAGATGTTATACATCTTTAAATGTATAGTTTTAAAATGTTTAGAATGTTGTAAATTATTAAAATGATTTTTAAAAGAATTATTACATTTTTAAGGTTCCGTCTTCAACTATTTATGACTTTTTTTAAATCTGTTAATAGAATGTCCTTCAAATTTAAAAAAAATGGTTTAAAATCCTTTAAATCGTGGAAATTTTATTAAAATCCCTTCAATTTTATGAAATTTGTTTTGGTATCCCATGGAACATTAGAATCACTTGAAAATCCTTACTGGGTCTCTGCAATAAAATAAAATTTTTCAAACATCCGTGAGATTATATGAAATCGTATCAAAATCTTTAAAACTGCATGAAATTTGTTTAAATTTCTTAAAGTCGCTAATATTTTTGGGAATACCTTCATATTTTGAAAAGCTCTTGTGAATCTTTTAAAATACCAAATAATATTTGAAATGCTTGGAATTTGTTGATATCCCATGAAATCTTATAAAGCTCTTAAATTAAAATATTTAAAAATCCGTTAAAATTCAGTAAAATTCCATTACATCTGATTATATTCCTTGGAATCCCTTGATATATGTGAAGTTCTATGAAATGCTTTGAGATTCTGGAAAAATTTTTGAAATACGTTATTGAGAGCCTTAAAAATCCCATAAATTACTTAAATTCACGAAAAAACTACAAAATCCCTTAAAAATCCTTTGAAATATTTTCAAATATTGGAAATTCTCTGAAATCCTTTGGAATCTTTTTCAGGATTCTAGCTTACACGGAGAAAAATATATATATTCAGATTCAATATCTGAATTTTTAACTATAGGACAATAGTCTAGATATTTAGGTGTGATTTCTTGATATTAAAATTTAATATCTTAATATTTGTATATTTAGAGTTTTTAATACCTGGATATTGAATTTGTATATCAAAATATTTCAGCCTAATGTCTACATCCTTGCATATTAAATAAAATTATTATTTATTTATAGAAATATTATAAAATGGTTAGAAATTTTTGATATTTTTTGAAGTCCTTAAAAACCACTTGAAATCTCATCAAAATTCTCCAAAATCTTTGACATTCTTCGAATTCTCTTGAAATCATTGAAAATACCATAAAACCTTTTGAAATCCTTATAAAGTTTAGGAAATTTGAAATGTTTTTTAAAAAATGTAGAAAAATTGGAATCTCATATGTTTTTTTTAATATCTTAAAATCCTTGAAATAATGTTTACTTTCTTAATTAATTCTGCAGAAATTGGAATCACCAGATCTTTTTACCAAATTTAGTAGAAGGACTTCTGAAAAAAACGTCCGCTTCTGAACGCCAATATTGATGAATAAATATGAGTACGTCAATTTCTAAAACCTGAAGATATTTAAATGAAAAAAATTAAGCTTTTTTCAGATAAAAACAAAGAACATAAAAAAACGGGATATAATTGTTAGATAACTTGATGACTTAAAAATAATTTGCTTTTAATTTTGAATGTTTTAAATTCAGAAGAGTTCTAATGCTTTGAGTGCCTTGATTTGTTATTTAAGTCCAATATTTAAATTGAACAATTTGCCAGGTCATCAAGAATAATAACTAATTCTATCTTTCCACGTCGCTTTCCATGATTTTTCTATTTTTCTGTTCCTTCTCGTTTACGTAATTTTTTTTATCAAGGATATACTTAGTACATGCATATGCACTAGAGTTTCGTGGAAAAGGGATTTTTAAAGGAGTCTTTCATTAACCTAACAAGATGTCAGACAGCAGACAGTAGTTTAATGAGTTTAATGAAATCATAAGAAGAATTCCCATTGTAGCTACTCCTTGAATTAAGTCAGATGAAAATTTATTTAATTTTCGTTCTGCCTCAATACTAACACAGAAAAAAATAAAGTTTCATTTTGATCCAAAAAATAGTGTCGACCTTACTGAAACAAAATTGAACCACAATTGGTTAATTTCAAGGGATGCAAGCATTGAAATTAATTCAAATATTTTCCAGTTTTCACTTTGGTTTAGAAAAAATAGGGTGAAAAAAAATTGAAACTAGTTTTTTCTGTGAATGCCAAACAACTTTTCCCTCCTCTGAATTTGGAAGTAATTTTTTATATTTTGTTGAAACGTGAAGAAAATTATTCTGCAATGAAAGTGGTTTCGTACAATCCATTACATTATTTTGTATAAGCGTGATCGGAATAATTAATAGCAGAGTGTTTTACCCCAAGTCCAATCTGTCCAATGCAGATTCAGCCCTTTGTGAATTATGATCTAGATAATGAAACTTTGATGATTGATTTTCCTTTTCTGTAATATTTTTCAGCTTTTATGATCTATATCAGGGTGACACATGAACTTTTTTTTTGATTTTCGGAAATCATGAATCGAAATTTTCTTTTGGTGAAAAAATGATACCCTATTCTTGTCGCAAATTGTCACACATTATTGAAAAAATAATTAAAATGAATAATTTAAATTGCAGTTGGAACAATACTTATGCGTAAAATATAAATGTCGAAAAACATTTCGTTCATTTGAACGTTCAGAACTTCAGGTACATGAGTGCCCTACAGGGTGGGACACTGTATAAAACGCGTTTTTTTTCAGTTCTTTGCACTGGTGCCACGTGTGATTACTCTCACATGCTAGTGTCATCTTTGAAACCTATACGCTATTTTTCACTGAAAATGGCTTAAAAAATAACTCTTGTGTGTTATTAATCAAAATCATCGCACTTTCAATTATTGTTATGTACTTTTTACACTCCACATTTCAACTTGTTTCGTTACAAACGAAAAAGTGAACGGAGGATGAATGATTTTGAAGGTTTGGTTAAAGTCATCAAAGATGAAATTTGTTATTGCTCATTTTTATGTAAAAACCCAATTGAATAAATATATATTTAGTAAAAGGTTTACTGTGGCGTTTCAAAATTATTTCTTACACTTATCTGATGTTTTAAGAGGCGTCCCAACTGACACAAAAAATATTTCTATTAGATTGAAAAGCATTCAGAAAATCGGCTGTAATTTTTTTTGCATCATAATTATATATGCTTGGGTCACAAAAAGTGAGCTACCTAATAGACCTTTAAAACGGTGTAATGAAAGCCCAAAAATATTATCATGGAAAAAAGTTGTGGGCCAATAACAAAACCCGTCCCAACCTTTAATATATTGCCTATATTTAAAGATCACTATGGGGGTTTTATTCCAAAAACTCGATTTTTTAAAGTTTGGACATTTTCATTTCTACAATTTAGAGTATTTAGACCATGGAAATTCTTTATCGGGATGCCTTTTAAGCTGAATCGAATTTTTCCGAAAGTTTTGGAAACCTTTAAAAATTATAAAAATGACATTAAAACCTTCCAGATTCTTGACTGAAAATTTTTGAAATAATTGGAAATATTTTTAAACGTTTTTATATAATATCTTAACGTTTATTTTTCAATATTAAAAATCATTTTTGAAATATTTTTAAGTTAAAAGTGATTTTTTAATTTATTCAAAAATCTTAAACATCTCTTCAAATTACTCGATTTTTTGGATAAATTTTGTAATTTTGCAAAATTGCAAAGTTTGGTTTTAAAATCTTCAACATTCTTGTTCAAAATTACTTAAAATGTTTTGAAATCCTTTTTAATTCTCTCTTAAAATTCACTCTACAAAATTAAAAATGATTTGAAATGTTCTCATTCTTAAACAGCCGTAGATTTTCTATTGCTAAATTAGTTTAAAAATCAATAACTCAATTATATTGTAACCAATTCTAATAAAAAAAGCTTATTAAATTCGGAATTGAATTCACTTTTAATATAATTCGGAGTAAAAAAATTCCTATTAAGATCCCATTGGGATCTCCTGTAAAATCCCAATAAAGTACTGAGTGTTAGACTAAACAGTACTTCAGTGCCAACTCTTCTTAAAAATGTTAAAACTTGAAATAGGATCGAGGTATCAAAAAATTAAACATATGTCCCATTTTACCAAGAACTCATCTAGTACATTTGTCCCAAAAATTATTAAGGACTTTACCGGAACTTAGTAGGAAAGTCCTGCTAAATAAAATTAAGTAGGATTTGTTCAGCTCTTTTATCCTAAACAAGTCCTGGTGGGTTAAAAGTAAAACATTAGTGGATTAAAAAAATATCATTAAATTATTATGAAAGTTAAAAAAAAGCCGGAAAAATAGAGGTCCTGAATATTTCCGATTATAGCTTATTTATGTTTCACCGTAATAAAATGAACAAGTTATAGTAAAAAAGTGTCGTTCTATAATTAATAAAAAAATTTCAAATCGAATGGAAAATGGCGAAGCTATGAATTATTATATACATGCACCTACCACAAAAACGGTTTCTTTACCATAAAATCAGAGTTTGGGAGTGTATGAGAAACTATATCTCGTGAAAAGTATATTGAGTTTTTTTTAATGCAGTGTTATTTCATGGTCTGTCTGTTACGATCTCCAAGTTTTGAATAAAATGCACACGTATCGCCACGTGTGCTGCTACATACTATGGTGACAAGAGGGCACTCCACACGGCGCCAATCTAAATAATTGGACAATGGCTTTCGAATTGGTGCTCTTGTCCTCTTTCATCCTTCGGAATTCGTGAATTGTAACAGTACGAATTCCGAGAGTGGTTATAATTACAAGATTGTTGTTAGTATTTGGTTTTTTTCCATCATTGACATTATTGTAGTTCACATGTTCACATTATTTGCGAATGGATCAGTATGTAGATGCTGCGACATCTTTATTTCTATATTTTTCTTTTTTGCTAGACCGCGAAACGAAATTTGTTATTTAATTGGTAAAGTTGACAATGTGTAAAACATTGATATTATTATTGTTCTTGTTGAAGATTTTTTAATGGTTTCAGTTATTTGGTGAGTAATATAATAAAGTCTCTAGAGCGAAAATATCCTTTCTTCCTAATGATGTATTATTGAGGGGAAGCAGTGGTTTATTCATGCATGAAACGGGGAGTGCGAAACCGCTATGAAATTAAAAACGGGATGTTTTGCAACCCGATCCTTGTTGCTCCACCCTCGAATTGTAGGATGCATTGAGATGGTGTATTGCTCACGGGGTGAAAGGTTCTCGAAATACTTGTTCTCCCTATGGAGTCTGCAAGCGCCATGGAAATTTTCACGTACGAATGAAAACCCCAAGCTTCTTTGATATTTCTGCGTTGACGTGCAAAACCAAGAGACATACGTATACTTTTTCTCAGAGCCCCATTAAAACATTTACTTACTTATTTAAAAGTATTAAAAAAAATGTTAACCCATTCTAGTCAACGTTTTTATACAATATCAATTTCCAGGCCTTACAGACCGGCATAGTCTTTATAATAAAATTGATTAGATACACGTTTAATTCAATAAAAGTATAATTTTCTTCGTGATAAAAAGGACGCAAAATGAATGTAAGTTTAGAAATAAATGAAAAAATCACGTGTAAGATCTCGGAATGGTAGTGCCGCTTCGTGGTGACGGAGGTAGTCCCTCACCATCTGCACACTATTATCCCTCTAGCCGTTTCTTTACTCGAGAAACCCTATTTCTATAATAACTCACGATATGAAATAATAATAATCTTGGTTTGAAGAGACCACCTTATTTAATTATTGAGAAAACGGTGGGTTATGGCATTCAACAAGAATAAATTCTTTCCGCCCTTTTCATTGTTTGACAAGGTCCTAAAAGTTCGAACATTTCCATTTTTTCACTCCAGTAATAATTAATTAATGGATACAGGTTTTCACGAGTAAGGGAAAGACTAGAGGGAAAACAGTGCGCTGGTAGTGGCGGATTGCCTGTCGTCACCACGCACAGGGGAGCGCAAGGTCCAGAACGTGCGCACGATCTCGTCCTGAAGTATGTGTGAGGCCGAGTCACATGTTACCCCTTGATATCTTTAAGTGATTCGGCGCATCACCTTTATTGTTGGAATTTCAATGTTTTAATAATTAATTAAATAGTCCCTCACCATCTGCACTCTATTATCCCTCTAGTAGTTTCTTTACTTTGGAAACCCTATTTCTGTAGTAACTCATGCTATGAAATAATAATAATCTTGGTTTAAAGAGACCACCTTATTTAATTATTCAGAAAACGGTTGGTTATGGAATTCAACAAGAATAAGTTCTTTCCGCCCTTTTCATAGTTTCACAAGGTCCTAAAAGTTCCAACATGTCCATTTCTCTTCTTCAGTATCAATTAATTTATGGATACAGGTTTTCCTGAGTAAGAGAAAGACTAGAGGAAAAATAGTGCGCTGGTAGTGGCGGATTGCCTATCGTCACCACGCACAGGGGAGCGCCAGGTCCAGGACGTACGCACGATCTCGTTCTGAAGTAGGTGTGAGGCCGAGTCACATGTTACCCCTTGATATCTTTAAGTGATTCGGCGCATCACCTTTATTGTTGGAATTGCAATGTTTTAATAATTAATTAAATAACAGAAGTTATATTTACATTGCATAGTTTACTTGTAATTGATTTTAATTTCATGTTAATTTAGAGGCAACTCATGAATGAAAGACTTTTCACAGAAAAGTCTGATTTATTTAACAAAAATCTTTTTCCTCATCATGAGCTTGCTGATAAAATATTATAAAAGTGTTAGATTACTCAGGATAATGTAAAATGTTAGTAATTCGTCGATTGAATTCAATTGTTCTGATATTAACCAAAAGTTACCGAAAGAATCCGATTACTATCCCGGAGCCTAACACCGTAATCTAAAATTGAAAAAATTCATAATTTAATAATGATCAGATTCAGTTTTTTAAAAGTAAGATTTCACTTCAAAAGCTTTTGAACCTTAATAGTTTTTAACTTAAACAGTTTTGAACTTTAAATTTAAAAAATATTTTAATATATACAGTTGTTCTGAAAGAAGGAAGTTTCCAATTATTTAAGAAATTAAAATGATGTTATCAGTCATGTTTCCTATGAAAGAAAAAACATTCTTTTCATGACAAATATTTAAAACTGAAGACAAATCATTATTTAAACAATTATTTTTCGCTTAAAATTGTCAAAAGAAGTACAGAAAACCTTTACCTATTTTTATTTGTTTTAAAAATGTCTATACTTAAAAAATTTCTTTAACTTACGCCATAGAAAAAATTACTTTTCAAAATTGGAAACAGTAGTTACAGAAAAGGCTTTGCCTGGAGAAATAATCCATCATTTACTAAAAAGCACCCATTTTTCAGAAATTGGTAATCAGCGGTAGTAAGAAATAATACACTTTCAATAACATTGTTAAAATAACTGTTTTTCACAAGTTTAAAAATGTTTTCATTAATCATAATGTCTGTTATTTGAAATTTTACCGTCATTAATATTATCTTAATTCTTAAAATCATAGGGAAACCATTTTTTGTAGAGATTTTTTCAGTGAAAGATAACATAAAATTATAAATTAAAAAAGAAAAAATGTTTTTTAACAAGAACTTTTCTTCAATGCAAAGAAGCGAGTTTCTTGATTGTTTTCAGAGCATATTTTTATGAAAATTTTCTAAAATGTTATGCTTTAAATTTCTATAGCTGTGATCAAAGAAAGATGTCATTGTTTTTTTATGAAAAAAAACTCCCTCTTTTTTAAAATTGCGAATTTCGTCTTTTAAACAATTTATGAGTCTTGTACGTCACGATTTTCTTTGTATTTCATCAAAAGAACGACCTGATCCATCGATTCAAGGTAAAGAAATTTCAATAACAAGTTTTGTTTTTTATTGTATAATTTTACAGTATCAGTCACTACAAAAGATGCTACTTACAACAAATTTAGCATAATTTATTGGACCATTATACATAAAAAATTAATTCAATTTTAAATAATTCAAACCTAATTCAAACTAAAACAAAATCAAAAAAACTATTTTTTGAATAACATTTTGTTGATTTTACTGTTGAGATACTTATGTTGTTAAACAAATTTTCGTCAAAATTTAGAAATAGAAAATGCTTTTTTTAACATAATCATCTCGGAGAATTAAGACAGAAAGTAAATTAATACGCGTTTCTTATGTCTGAAAGTGAAAGGTACAACATCTTTATAAAAAAACTTCTCAAAGCTTGGATGAAGTGATATTACTTTCTAATAAGCTGCGCAGATTCGTTTTCTGAAATCCTTGTAAAACAGTTACCCACTTTTTGAAAAAAATGCAAACGATCGTTCTAACGGGCAGTTTAAAACATTTTAAATATAGTTGTTTATAAACGTCCCACATTTGAAATTTCTAAATTCATTTTTAATCATTCAAGGCTAAAAATATCGCAGGTGTATGAAAAAAAGCACATTATAAACTTTGAATCTCTTATAGAGGGTGGTTTTTCACTTTTAAGGGTAGTATTCTGATTAAAAGTGAAAGAAAAATATTTTCACTGACGTCTACCATTTATCAGTTTTGCAGCAAAGAAAAATAATCAAATCTAGTGTTTTTTTGCACCACGACTTAAACATTTTTGGTTAATTTATAAAAAATTATTTCTTTATCAAATGAAAGAAATTCGGGGGGGGGGGCAGCCAATAAAGAAATATTACTTTTTTGGGCCACCCTACTGCAAAATAAAGGTTGAATTGGTTTTAAGAATGTTAATTAAAATTGCGTCCCTTTATTATTTTACATCGTTAGGATGATGAGGATGATTTTTGAAAGAAACGTGTCTTCCCTTTTACAATTATTTTGTTCTCTGCACTTGTTATTCTGGGATCTCGTTAATTACGATTGTTTGTCTGACTTTTGTTTCAGGGATTGCAGTAGACGAGGGACATGGATCTCTTCATGGCGTCCTGAATCGGTGAGTGTTTTCGTTTCATATTCCTCTACTCTCTTCATGTTTCTGCATCCCACCCCTTGTGAACAATTGAATTTTATTTTACTGATGCAAGTAGAATATTTCACTAGGGATGAAATCGCTAAGAAAAAGAGTTGTATATTTTAAGAGAGTTTCGCAGACATTTTATTTCTTGCCTTGAAACTTCTCTCCTTTTGTTGTGAAAAGTTCAAGGTTTACTTTATTACACGCAAGAATTTAATTTATCTTAAAAATTTCTACGGTAAGACGTCGGCAGATAAAAGATTTTTACGATTTAAGTTTATATTTTGTATATAAAGGGTGGCCGGAGTTCAGGGAGAACCTGGGGATCAGGGAAAATTCAGGGAATTTGGTTGGTCAGTGAAAGTCAGGGAAAGGTTAAGGATTTTAACAAAATGGCAGAAATCATGAAAATTTTGTAAGAGGTACTTTCATCAATTGTCAAGAATAATCAGGGATGCCAGAGTCACTTTTAGTCACTTTTTTAGAGAAAGTCACTATAGTCATACTTTTCTTTCAATAAATTAACCGATGGGTTAACCACTATTGAATTTAGGTCTACGCCTATTTATAAATTTTGAATTATCTTCAAATCTTGTAGGATATTTTAAAGATTCAAAAATTTTTTAAATTCATTTGAACAATTTCAAAGGCGTTTCAAAGGATTTAAACATTTTTATGATATTTTAAAAATTCCAAGAAATTTTTAAAAGCTATCAAAAGTTTCCAAGGATTTCGAAAGATTTCAAATGCTATTATAAATACTAAAGATTCTAAGTATATTAAATAATAAAATAAGTATTATATATTTAAGTATATTAAATATTAATGTTTCTAATTAATGCACAATAGGTTTCAATAATTTAAAGCGATTTAAAAAAATCGAAATATTTTAGGATATTTTAACAAATTTCAAGGAATTTTTAAGAGAAATAAAGAATTTTCAAGAGATTTCAAAACATTTTAAAGAATTTGAAATGTTTTGGATAGGATTCTTAATAGATTTCCACAATTTGAAGTGATTATAAAGGAATTTCATTTGTTAAATTCCGAGAACTGTTCAAAAGCTTTAAAAAGATTCAAGGATTTTCGAAAGATTTGAAAGGATATAAAATGTTAAAAAATTTTTTTAATCCGTTTAAATAATTTGAAGGGGTTTTAAAGAATTTAAAAATATTCTAGAGGGATTTAAAAATATTCCAAGGAATTCTCTATTGATTTGAGTACTTTAATATATTTTAAAGGAGCTTCAATATTTTTGGATTATTTAAAAGATTCCAAGGTATTTTCAATAGCTTTAAAAAGTGTAAAGGGATTCCAAAAGATTTTAAAGACGTTTAAATATTACAGGGAATTTTTCATTGATTTCAATCATTTTTAGGGATTAAAAAAATTCAAATATTCTCGTGTATTTTAAAAGACTGCAAGGAATTTTCTATTGATTATATTTATTCAATGGAAGTTAATAGGATTTAAAATATTTGGGTGTATTTTAAAAAATTTCAAGGCATTTTTAAGAGGATTAAAAAATTTGCAAGGGATTTTAGAAGATTTTAAAGGATTTAGAATATTTTAATTGATTTTAATAATTTGAAGGGATTTTAAGGAATTTGAAATAATTTAGGATATTTTAAAAGATACCATGGCATTTTCAGGAACTTCAAAAAACTTAAAGGGAGTCCAAAAGATTTGAAATATTTTAGGCTATTTTAAAAGATACCAGGGCATTTTCATGAACTTTACAAAATTTCAGGGATTTCGAAGAATTTGAAATATTTTAAGATATTTTAAAGTATTCTAAGGCATATTTACTCTCTAAATCTGAATAAGTGGTTTTTGTCACTGATTCTCTCAGTGGACTCATTAACTACTGTGCTTCAGTGGATTTTCACTTATTCATCAGTGAGATTCACTTGACAATAAGTGTACCTTCAAACTTAGACATGAAATTGGAATCGGAATGATAGTCCACTTATTATTCAGTGGTTGAATTTGCGCGCATGCGCGCTCTTGAAAGGGGATTCCCATATTTGTAATACACCGAGCCACGTGGAATGCTTTTATGTGCAAAATAAAACCAGTGCGTCGTGAAAAGTGTCGAATCATTTGGAAAGTCGTGAATCCCAGAATCTCAGGTGAGTATCATCAGAATAAAAGTGATGGGCTCTTTCTTTAAGTTGTTTCTTTAAGTTGTTTTGACCGGTGTTTCGACAATGATTTTAGGTTAGCGACCACATGAAAAAAGTATCATATAAAAATTAATAAACATGTGCTTGATTTGAATTTAATTTTGATTAACAACAACAATATAATTTAAGGCACCCGCAATTAAATCCCAGGTGTGCTGAGGCTGCATTGCGACAGGTGGTTTGATGCAAGTTCTTGGTAAATGAATGATTGTCCACTTATTACTCGGTGTATATTGCAATGACAATTCAGTGGAATATTCACTTAATACATGAGTGAAACATCCACTTATTCTTCGGTGGTTCTCGAACCACTTATTCATTCAGTGACTATCCACTAATTCACATTGCCCGACTTCTGACTAAATGAATCAGTGGATATCCACTGAAAATAAGTGGATTTACACTTATTCAGATTCAGAGAGTAAGAGCTTACAAAAGTTATAAGGGATGTCAGGAAATTTCAATAATTTAAAGAGATTTTAAAGTATTTGAAATAACTTCAAGTTATTTAAAAAAAAACCGAAGGCAAGAGCTTTAAAAAACTTCCAGGGATGTCAAAGGTTAGAAATATTTTAGGATATTTTGTAATGTTCGAAAGCATTTTTAAGAGCTTCAAAAAGTTTTAAAGGATGTCGGAAGATTTCAATAATTTGAAGGGATTTTCAAATATTTGAAAACATTTTGGGGTATTTAACAAAATTCGAAGCATTTTGAAGAATTTTTAAAAACTTCAAGGGATTTCAAAGGATTTGAAATATTTTAGAATATTTTATAAGGTTCTAAGGCATTTTCAAGAGCTTTAAGAAGTTGCAAGGGTTGTCAAAAGAACTCAATCATTTGAAAGGATTTTAAAGTATTTGAATTATTTTACGGTATTTTAAGACATTTTAAAATTTTTAATTGATTTTAATCATTTGAAGGGATTTTAAAGAATTTGAAATATTTTAGGGTTTAATGATTTTCACAGATTTGAAAAATTTTCCATGCGGTTGTTAAAAAGCAACAAAATAAAAAAATCGTACTTTTTCAGGAAAGAGAAAAAACATTTTAAAAAATTTAATAGGGTTGTTTCCACAGTCAGATATAATTTTTCCAATAAATGTATCTTATAGTATATCAAATTATAATTTGAAAAATGCCCAGAAAATATTTTTGACATTTTGTTTACTACTTTTAATTTAATGTTGAAATATGAATTTTTTATCACGATGTCGATTGGAGGGCCGCTTTGTTGTCAAAGGGGTCGGATTTTCCACCAATCACAGCTCATGTGTCAGTGTTTCTCAAATATCCTTTTCTGTGTCGATGATTTGTTTTGGTTAAAAAATTGAAATTGAAAATTGAAATCGCAAAATATTGTTTAAAAAAATGTCAAATAAGAATCTCGTAAAAGCCAGTAGCAAAAATCTGCCGAAAATAGTACTTGAATGTAGTCATGTTTAAATGAACAATTCGTAAATATGAACAATTTTAAAATGTGTTAATAATTGTACTTGCTATTTTCCTTTAACGTAGTACTGACTCTTAATCCAAATATTATAACCGGACAACTTTTTTTGTAACATAAATCTTAGCAAATAAAGCTATCAAATCAAAATAGTCAATTTTTAATAATTTTTTTCTGTGGAATGACTCAACAGAAAAAAAATTATAACGCGCCTTCGTTTAGAATTAAAATTATGTATTAAAAATGATTTTATCTAAAATCGCGTTACAACCCTATTCAACATTTTAAGATAAAACAAAAGTTCACTCTCAAGCGAAAGTGTGACTAAGTTGAGGTCAAAAGAGTTTGATAAGAAAGAGTTATCCAGTTTTGAGGAAATATATATTGAAGTTGATAATCTCAAAGTAACACTAACCACAAATTTGAGCAGAATCTTCAGTTCAAATAGAGAATAAAAAGTTATTTTCGTGACTTTGAGTTTTTGAATGAAGGGAAAAAAGTTTGTACATAAAACAGTTCGCCAATTTTGAGTAAGTTACAAGTTTAACATTAAGAATTTTACAAGATTAAAATTTTGGTCTCTATATATGAATGGTCATGGAAATTAAAAAATTAGTCAGGGAAAAATCAGGGAATTTTGAAAAATAATTTTTGCGGACACACTGTTTTATTCAAATTATAAACAATATATTAATCACAGGGATCATTGTCCCCTATTCCGATGCGTTTCTCCTTTTTTGAAAAATTCCCCTTGTTCCCTCTATTCTCAAAAAACTCCCCCTTTTCTTTTTAAATATACAACATTTAAAAATAAAAAATTTGAATTACTCGGGAGACTTAGCTATAAAATACATATTTACTCAGCAAACGTAAATGTGTGAATTATAGCTAAGCCCTTTTAGTAAGTTTCAAGCAAACGCAAATCAAAATTTCACGATCCAAGATCGGAACTAATTAGGATAGAAATAAAACTTTAGAGCTAAATTAATTTTTCGGACGAAAAGAGTAACAGAGTTGGAATTTCTTTTTAAATTTGATAAGTTCCTTCCTGAGAATCCATTGGACGATTAATAAATTTGATCAATATTTGTTGCCACTGGCGACTGTCAATTGCTGAATATTGAAGAAAAATCAAAAAAATTAAATTTTTATTTGCCACAATTTGAAAAGAATTGAAAATTGAATTACTAACTGTTGAAAATGGAAGAAAATTGATTATTGAATATTCAAAATTTGAAAATTCTTTTGCTGAAGAGTAAAAAAAATTCAACATACAAGTGCGAATTTACTGCAGTTGAATTTTCTGCCATTTTCAAATGTTTAATTCAAGAAATGAAATTTTCAATTCATTATACAGAAAATTGAAAAAAGTAGATTTTTTCGTAAACAGATCGCTAATGGCAAATAATTTTTTGCCCTGATCCTCTTCTTATAACTATTTCCAATTTGTAAAGATAAATTTTTTTAATGACAACAGTCATTAAAATATCACTTAGCATTATTTAAAAACACATTTTTTTTATAAAAAAATGTTTCTTATTTTCTACATGTAACAATTAATATATAATAGTTCCCCTTTTTGTGCTTCTTTTGCACTGTAAGTAATTAGCTTAATAATCTGTGGCTGTTTTGTATGATCAACGTGGAATTGCTTTAAAGAAATTAATAATCTATAAAGAACTCAGATCTGCCTTGGTTTGCTTTTGTGTATTTTTGAAAGTTTTTCTAGTAGAAGCGGATTTGATGAAGTACCGCGCCGCGCCGCTACGCGCTTGAACGACATTAACGAATGGCATGTACAATGAATGTTCATATCGGTTATCGATACACGCAACGACATCGAGGAACTAAATCAGAGTCTCTCGTAATGACTTTGCATTGGTGTTCAATCGAAACCATTGCACTACAAGCTATTATTGCGTAACCAGACAGAATTCACTTACCAAATCCACAATAATATAAACTGGGATTATAAATTTTAAGCTTTTTTCTTTCATATGAAGAAATTTACTTAAATACAAAAAATGTATTGTTTAGAAATCGGACTCGCTACACTCTTAACGCTATTTGACAATTTTATTTAACAATGACTTTATGTTGTTACTACAGTGAAACTCTTCTATAGCGCTGATTGTGGGGCTGACGTTTGATGGGAACTGACTGATTATAGCCCACTCCGCTTTTGTGTGTTCACGCCTGAGTGCTCGCTGGAGTGACAACTGCAACCCCGCGCGCCCCGCGCAGCCCCTGTTACATCTACCTGCGGCGTGGCGTCAATTCCCGGCAGGGCTATAGAAGGTAGGGCTATTGAAGGGTTTGACTGTATTTCGAAAAAAATGGCACTAAAGACACTATTTTCTTAAAATTGTCCGCTAATGCCACTATTTCTCTACTTTTATTTGAAACGTTGTTTTTTAAGTTCTTCACTATTTGGATAAAATAATATACCTGTCATCTTAACCAATCACAACATATTGAAAAATTGTCTCAATGGCTGATTAGGGGCTGTGTTGAAATTATATAAATTTCTTTTTTAGAAATTTTGAACCAACATCAAGTCCAATAGATCAAACCAAAATAGATTAATTTTCAATTGAGCAGTTGTATTTATTGCCAAAAAGATGATCTTTCTACAAAAGAATTCAATTTCCAACCAAAGATCTGACGTTAATCCAAATTTTATTTAATAAATTTTGAGTAAATATAGAGTACTTAAATTTTAATTTCCAATAAAAAGACTAATATTCTACAAAATAGTTAAATTTGTTACTGAATTATTGAATATTTTCTTATCGAATAGTTTAATTTTTAAACAAAAATATGAATTTTCTACAAAATAGTATAATTTCCAACCCGAGAATATGAATAATTTTCAACAAAATAGCTAAAAAAAATAATTTTTAATAAAAAAGCCACGAAATTGGGACTAAACTTCTAAATCTTTAACTAAAAAAGTTAACTTTAATAAATTAGTTTAATTTTAAAAAAGAAGTTGAATTTTCTAGGTAAAGATATAAATTTTTAACAAAAATATTAACGTTGATATTTAATAAAAGGTTTTAATCATTAAAAGTACAAAACCGTTGTTTTTAACGAACAAATACGAATTATTAATGAAAAGGCGAATTTTTTACAAAACAGTTTAATTTTGTACCAAATAGATGAGTTTTCTAGCATGTTGCATTTTCAAATAAAAAAATTCTACATAACAGTTGAATTTCTATCACGAGAATATGAATTTTCAACAAAAAAATTAATTTTCAATGGATCAGTTGAATGCTCAGCAAAATACTTAAAAAGAATAATTTTTAATGAAAAAACGACTAATTTTTAACTAAAATTACGAACCTTCAACGAAAACATTAAATTTTAAGAAAGTAGCTCAACTTTCAACTAAGAAGTTGAATTTTTAACCTCAAAAGATGAATTTATAAACAAAAATATAATATCTGCTATTTCAAACAAAAACAAAAAAAATATTTTAATGAGAATAAAAAGCAGTTGAATCTAAGAAGAAGTTTTTTTTAAAATCAGTTTTTAGATTTAAAAAAAAATTCTTGAGTCTTCAACTAAAACATATTAATTTTTAACGAAACAGTCGCAGTTTTAACAACAAAAAATTGAATTTCTACCAAAAAACACGAATTTTCAACAAATACATAAATTTTTAACCAAATAGTTCAATTTTCTTTCAAACTGTTAAAAAGAAAACGGGGTTCAATTTCAAATGAAAAATGAGAAAAACTGAGTTTTTGCAAATTTTTTACCTTTGCACTTTTTTTAATGTTAACCAAAAACATATTTTGAAATAGGTGTGTTTTTCTTATCCCAAAACGTAACAATTATTTCATTTCATTAATAAATTGCGAGATCAAAAAAAGATTGCATAAAAAAAATTACACGTAAAAAATAATACGTCCTCATACGATTATTTTTTATTCAATATACTTTGCAAAGGGAAAGCCTACGCCTAAGTAAATGTGGATATAGAAAGGTCTTACTTTTCATTTATGATATCACACCTGTTAAACTTTTTTTATATATAACCGACAAGGTCCGATTTACTGTGAAAAAAATATTTTCAATTATTTGTTGGACTTTTAAAGGTTTGTATGTCTAGTAATTCCGTGTATAATTATTTAGGCCATGCGTGGTATATCTTTTTATGTTGATGTAAAAAAATTGACTGACTATAAAATTATTTTTTCAAATCATCTTTGAATGATTTCAACTTTGCCGAAAAACGTTTGACTCAAAGAATTCAGAAATAAATTGGTTCACTCTATCCGAGATTTAGACATTTTGCAAAAAATTATGGAAGCGGAATAATTGCGGTAGAAAGCTAAATGCGAAAACAAAAACGTGTTATTCACAAAGCACAAAAACATGTTTTGTATAATTTTTTTTTAACTTTCTGAAATTTTGTATTTCTGTTTATTATAAACACATTATCACACTTAATTGAGATACTTTCGTTCTTATAACGTTTACTTTATCAATCAAGCGTGATCTTACTTGTTAATTTCATTTTTGTTTATTACACTGGTATTTTTAAAAGAAAAAAATTTCCTCCGTTAAAAAAAGCTCCTTTTTTCGAAGAGATTTCTCTATTTTTCGTACAATTAAACTGCTGAACGACTGTGATCCCTGCAAACTGCAAACTGTGATAAAAAAATCTGTCAACTTTACAGAAAAGCTATGCTGTCCCTATTTTAAGTGAAAATCATCTAATGTTAGTAGACTCAGTTTTCTCCTTGAAATATTTTTCTCTACATTTTATCACGTATGAGGCAGAAGCAATGAAAAAACCTTCTTTTTATATGCTCTCCGAGACGTTTATTGCTTTCGCGAAATTGAACTGTTACAAAAGTCTAAACGATAGCTAGTTTTATTGAAGAAATGGAAAGAAAGTAGATGATAAAAAATTGATTTATAGTTACCTACTGAATTTTTGTTTAAGTGATTGAGATTAGGATAAAGTTAGTGAACTCAAAATGTTATTTGCTTGTTAAGTTTTCACCATAAATGTTATTAATGTTCTGAAACTAGAATAACAATCTATGTAGAGAGTTATGTACTTCAAGCACTGTTAGCACCCCAGGAAAAAAGTTAATGCTCTTAGTCACGCCACTAGTCTGATTTTTCTGTTCAGAAGAATTCGAGAAAAATACCACGTAGTTCCATTTCAATCTTAGTACCCATTCATATATGGGAATTATTCACTTACAAGTCAACGGAAGATTTCGAATAATAACCTTGATAGCCAATTTTTAGATTTCCTATTCATAATAGAAGGAAGTTAGGGTTGTTTTGATCAACAGAATTATGGGATATTTGTTGCTTCTTTTTCTATTTATGAAATTACGGCTATTCATGCAACTACCTATTTGTACATTATTATATTTTATGTTACTAGAACATTGTGCTTTCTTCAAAACACTGAAAAAATGTTTAGTGGGTCCAAATATTTAGTTTGTAAGATGTGGTACTGCTGTTTTTTTTTGTAAGGACAACCATTTTATTAGTTTCTGGTAGTAATTGAATAGTCGCTGCTAATTCAGAAATTGTTGTTCCAACTAATAAAATAGCCTAAACCATATCGCTCTCAGCCCTGGTGAAAAAATTTGTACCATAAAGTACACAAAAGTAAAACCGTTTTTACAGGAAACTACAAATAAATTCAATACACTACAACACAAATTAAAGGAAATAACAAATTTGGTCTATTATTAGGAAGAATTTTCTACATTCATTGGTAAATTATTGTATTTGATTGCAGTTTTAATTTTCTATAAGAATTTACAAAAAAGCACATTCAAAATACGATCTAGGATGACAAACATTTAGAATATTGCAAGTAGATAATTTTAAATTAGGATATGCAAAGGATCGCTATTACAAAACGAAGCTTCTATGTTTAAACTTTTAAGTAATGTTTGAATGGCGAAAGATAATAAAAATTATTGTTGTCAGCATTTTAGGAATTCAGCTTAAGGGCATGTGATACTTATAAAATTGTCGATTTTACGAGTTTTAGGTTCTCCCGGCTTTTTTTCTAGAATAATAAATATTTTGTCTTAAAAATTTGGGAAATGATAGCGAATATGCTAACGGACGTCCCTACACACTTTTTTTGTAGATTTATTCAAAAAAGTTTTAATTTAGCAAAATGTGATTAATTTGCATAGCGCTTAAGAAATAGTATCGATTTTTTCAGTGTTAGATTCCCCCGGCTTTTTTCTTAGGATAAGAAATATTTTGCCTTCAAAATCTGGGAAATGATAGCGAACATGCTAACGGACGTCTCCACACACTTTTTTCGTTGTTTTTTTTTTTATCAAAAAATTTTTGATATTGCTAATAACGTGCGTGTATATTTCGAGGTTATGTATGTTACAGTTCACCCGAGCGTTACTTCCAAACTACACAATATTTTTGGCTGAAAACTTTGCACTTACAAATAAACATACCAGGTGTATACATATGAAACCAGTATTTTTTCAAGAAAAAAACACATTTATTTCAAGAGAATGATAACAAATATTTTATTCAAAGTATGCGCCC
>NC_046665.1:86899125-86917221 GCF_010883055.1 Belonocnema kinseyi
ACGCCAATTAGCACAAATGGTAAGTTCCGACAGTGCCTACAAGTGTGCCTACTGGCCGCTAAATGGCAATACCGGTTTCATATGTATACACCTGGTAATAGCTAATCTCCCAGAACTAACCTTGTTTGCAGGCAATCAAAAAAGTTTATTTCATAAATAATTTCAAGATTATCGGAAAGGCAGAGATGAAAAACGACGAAACCTAAAAATAATGCATATGCATAAAATTTTTGTTTAGCACAATAAAATTTTTTTGCTATTATCCCTCAAAAAAGAGTCCGGGGACGTCCGTCATGATATTTTATAGCATCTCCGAATTCAGTTTTTAAAATTTTTCATTTTTGTAGAGATAAAGCTGGGGAAACTGTAAGTATCACATGCCCTTAAATGTAATGAAATATTTTTCAATTTTCTCTTCAAATTCATTTTTCAAAACAAAAAATCAGTACAATTTTGCCGTGTATATAAAGACTTTCAAACTTCCTAAACAGCTTCTTTCTTTTCTAGATTTTCTTTTTTTGGGAAATACATTTTTAGAATTAAAATGTATATTTTATTAAAAATTGTATTTTAATTGTTCTAATTAATTAATTTAAACAAAAACAGCAGTATATCAGTTTTTTATAGTAAAAATATATTGTATTAAAATCGTTGTAATTTATCATTAGAATTGTATTAGAACGAAAAATTGTAATAATTAAAACATTTATAACAAACTTTTAAGTTGAAGACAATTTTTTACTCTACTAAATTTAATGGCGAGACCAATTGACATAGCAGAAAAATTAACATTGGGATGAGAATATTTAAATGATAGGTATTTTCTCATTGCTTAAATAATCTATAATTTAAATTCTTTTTAGTTGAAAAATCGTACATTTAAAAATTGAATAGGTTGGATAGGTTAAAAAATTGCTTACAACTTTATTAATTGTTTATCAATTTTCAAATTATGAGAATTTTTCATTGCTAATACTATTCAAATAATAAATTACAACGATTTTTAGGAAAAAATAATTTCTTTTACAACACACTGATATACTGAAGCATTTCTTGAAATAAATGGTTTATAATAATTAAATACAGTTTTTAATAAGATATTTGTGATTTCTAGGCCAGACTTTATTAGTTTTTACGAATAATAACTTTATTTAAGAGATTTTTTTGGAGTTTAAAAAATCATGTCGTTCAAATGAACAATTTTGTCGCTCTATCGGTAAGAGATTTTTTTGGAGTTTAAAAAATCATGTCGTTCAAATGAACAATTTTGTCGCTCTATCGGTAAGTATTGTTAAACCACAAAACAAATAAAATATGTAATGCAATGTGTTTCTAAAAAAATCTTAAATCGTTTAATAAATCTATCCTGTGCCGAATTTTCCCGCGAAACTATATTTCTGGGCCACTTTGGGTCATTGCGATCTCATTACCATCCATTTTTGACAAACTTGTTTTAATCGTGAAAAATGTTATTAAAATTAGAAAATATCATTTTGCGGAAGTACTGTGCAAGATACGGGAAAAATGAAAAGACAAATATTGTTTATCCAAAAAGGGTCTACAAATTCGTTGTTAATCATTTTCTGATAGGACGCATAGTCTTATTTTGATCATAAAAAATAGCATTAAAAATCTAAAAATCAAATTTTTGAAAAAGCGATGCGAAATACGAAAGAAACTAGCATAAAAAAGCTGTTTCCCAGAAAAAGATTGACCAATTTGTTAGACATTGTTTTTTATAGGACTTACAGTTTTTGTTTTAATAATAATAATATTATTTAAGAAACATTCAAATTTCTTGCTAAAAGGCAGGAGTAATGAAAAAAAAATTAATAAACAAAAATAGTTTACAAAAAAAAAGATAGCCAAATCTATGTACCATACATTATTTTTTGGTCGGACGTGCATGTTTTTAAATTATAAAAATAAGAGAATGAAAATACGTCTCTTTCAATATCAATGCACATCTTGAATTTTAAAAATAATTATCCATTTATTTAAATGTAAGGTTTTTTTAGGTTATCTGCGAATAAAGAATAATGCCAATTGAGGAACAAATTTTAAAGTAATTATAAATCATAAAATTAGTATATAATAATATAGTAGAGTTTAACATAATATAGAAACGTGCACGTTTCGGAAAAATTTCAATAGAGCGCGAAGCTACGAGATTAATTTCAGAGTGTTCATAAAAACCGAAAGAGCTTTAACAAAAGAGAATTCACAATAATATATAACAGAGGCGCGGCGGGCAGATTTTACGACATATTTTGACTTAACATTTTGAATTGTTTTTCCTCTTTATTTTCATGAAAAAAGATTACTGAATTCTACATAACACATCTAAAATTTATTAAAATCTGTTTAAAATGTTTTGAGATATCGCATTAAAAAAAATGTATAGAAAAAAACAAAGTGTTTCAACTCTTACAATTTTAATACTTTTTCAAAAATATTTTACCACAATATCTTTCCTACATGACACTATTATTTCTCCCAGTTTGAAGTCTGCCGCTCATATCTATAACAACTCTGATATTCCTGACCTAGAAACTCTCAAACGCAGTATGAAACCAATTGAAAATTGAATAGCACGTTAACTCCTTGAGGGATTTTTGGGGTCGCTGAATCGGAATATGAAGTCAAAATTCAGAAATCCAAAATGGCGGATCCAATATGGCGCACGAAAATACCAAAAACGGCTTGATTTCGATAAATCTTGGTGCTTACGGGTTTTTGGGGTCGCTTAACCCGAAAGTGAAGTAAAAATTCAAAAAGGTTAAATGGCAGACGAAAATATCCGTCATTGAAAATGTTCGAATTTTGACTTCAAATTCTGATTCAGCAACCCCAAAAACCCATAGGTACCGAGATTGATCCAAATCGGGCCGTTTTTTTGTATTTTCGTCCACCATATTGGATCCGCCATTTTGAATTTTTGAATTTTGACTTCAGATTCAGCGGCCCCAAAAAACACCGAGTAAGACTTGAATACAAAATCGGAGTAAGTTAGAAGATTGACGCATTTTGCGTCAATGCCTCCACAGGGCACCGAAAATTCTCACGCATTTTGCGTCAATGCCAACTAAGGGGTTAATAAAAATTATTTCTTACTTTACATGAAGTAAAAGGTGAAGGAACATTTTTTAATTAAAAGAATATCCATTAGCTCGAGGAAATTAATGTTCTTATCATACTGGAAACAAAGTATACATATACTTGCTGCGAGGAGAAACTTACTTGGGAGTTAGTTGGTCGAAAGTTGAGCATTTTTCTTTTTCCGATGAAAAAGTAGGCGAAGATTGGATCGTTGAGGGTAGGTTAAACCCGGCCTCGGTACAATAACCAAAGTATAGTTAATAAAATATTCGAAAAGAAAAGTCTTTCGCCAAGTTGTAGTCGTGAAGCAAAAGTTGTAAGTGGGAAGTGGAAAGCCTGATTCTGCCTTTACATAAAAGAGGCGGAGAGAAATCTTTAAAATAAGACTTATTAACATTATTCTTATTCGAGATTTTAACGTAATATTATGCAAATTTATCGTATATTATGATACCAAATTTTTGTCCATAATGTTTCGTATTCTTAATTCAGGCTTTACACTCTGTCTTCTATTTTCAACTTTTTTGAAGAATTCCTATTTTTGCCCCGTTTACAAGAACCTTCCCCTTTTTGCCATTTTTCACTTAAATGCGAACAGCATTAATAGAACCCAAAAAAAATCACTATTCTTGGCTGAAACTTAATTCTTTTTGGTTGAAAAGTCTAGTATTCTATTTTTGGTCTAGAATTTATTTCTTTTAGTTAAAAATTCTAGTATTTAATTGAAAATTTCATTCTTTTGTTAAAAATGCAACGATTTTGTTACAAAGTCATATTTTTTGGTTAACAATTTAACTGTTTTATTGTACATTCGTCCTTTTGGATAAAAAGTTCAACTGTTTGGTTGAAAATTTAATCATTTTTATATGAAATTGAACCATTTTTCTGTTGAAAATTTAATTATTTTGTTAAAAAGTCCCGATTTTGACTATAAACTATCCATCTTTTTATTAGAAATGTTACCTTCTGAGATAAAAATTGGTCTTTTTGGGTTGGATATTAATTTTTTTAAATGAAAATTTGACTGCGATTTTTGTTGCAAAATTATTTTTTTATGGGAAATTCGTCTTTTTTGGTTCAAAACTAACATTTTTAGGTGTAAATTTATTTATGCTATTTTTCGTTAAAAATTTGATCTTCTTTAGATAAAAAATCAAATACTTGTTCAAAAATTCATGTATTTTGTTGTAAATTTATCTTTTTAGTAGAAAATGAATCTCCTTGGTTAATAATTCACTTTTTTTGTTGAAAATTCATCTTTTTGATTTAACATTGAAGTTTACTTGGTTAAAAGTTGAACTACTTTGTTAACCCTTTGTTGAATAATCCTTGAGCCCGTTAAATAAAAATTCAGGAATAATGCATGGTCGTTTTCTGATCGATTTTTCAAAAAAAAATTCTTTAATTTTTATAATTTTCTCATTCATAATTTAAATTGAAAATTCATCTCTTTGGTTGAAAACTTAACTATTGAAAATTCTTTTTCATATTGAATTCAGTATGTTACCAACAATAATGTTCTAAAAAGAATTATTCCCCTCATATTCCCCTATTTTGGTGAAAAATCACCCATTTTCCCTGTTTTGAGATCATTTTAAGCTGTGAAGTCTGCTGGTAGCTTGCAATTGCCTTTTCTCAAATCATTGAAGATTATGTATTTGTGCGTCGATATTGAATATAGAATTGGTAAACCTCGGCCGGAACTATCGACCGGAACTATCGAACGATAATTTGATTGGTATTTGAGATTGAAGTTAACACGAGTCAATACGCCCACCTTGGCGCAGGTTATCGCATTAGGTTCAGATGGAACAAAGAGAGACTGAAAATTGCTGCATCCATTTTTCTTATGTCTTGTTATATCTCAATTTATAATTTTAATTGAAAATTGTGTTCTGATAGTTACGTCTTAGGAAAGACTTTCAAACATGTTCTTACTTCTTAATTAATTAAATCTAAAATATATTTATAGTAGTCGTCTTTTGTCTTCTTGGTTCCTTATCATTGCGCACGTTGGCTGCGCAGAGTCGATTCTAAAATTCCCGCAATGTACTAGCAAGTTTGCCCACCGCGTCGGTCGCTTTTCCGCGAAAGCATTTATTTGCTGAAACCATTTCAAACACATTCGAAAAGTTAGCCTACTTCACTAATTCTGAAAAAATTAGTCAAAATAGGCGCAGCACGTCTGCAAAAAATGTTCTAGTCTATTAAGTTGTTCATTAAGTCGTTCAAACCTTCCCCTCCCATACTTGCCCACCCCTCTGTTGATCCTTCGCTCCCTTTCTCAACTTCTACCTTTTTCTACTTCCCCCTCTTCTCACTTCCCCAGCTAACACTCGCTCTCCCCTACCCTACCCATACGCACTACTCTACTAGCCTTCCCCTCACTACTTTTTCCCTCAATACCCTTGATAACATTCAATAATTTTCCCTGCTTCCTCTATTTTCCCTCCCTAATTTGACGTAACTTCTATTGCTTTCCCTACAACCCCTCCCTAATTATCTCTCACTTCTCTTACTTCTCTCATTTCTCCTACTTTCGCTATTTTCCTTTCCCCATTGCCCCTCACTTTCTCTACTTCCTCTATTTTCATTTCCCCATTGCCCCTCACTTTCTATACTTCCTCTCCCCTTATCATCCAAATTTTA
Organism: Belonocnema kinseyi; assembly: GCF_010883055.1. Classification (NCBI taxonomy): domain Eukaryota; kingdom Metazoa; phylum Arthropoda; class Insecta; order Hymenoptera; family Cynipidae; genus Belonocnema; species Belonocnema kinseyi. The sequence goes on from NC_046665.1 coordinate 86,904,874, forward strand.
CTAATTCCACTAACCTCATTCATCCCTATTATTACTATGTCCCCTACACCCTCTCTTCTCACTTCCCATACTCTTCTTCTCCTGATTTCCTCCATTCATCCTTACCACACTTCCCCTCTTGGGAAAAAAGTACGTCGGATACATGGAGACCCGACTGAAACTATAAGGGTTGCGGCCCGGGGTTGTGAAACCCCAAAAAAATGAAACACTTCTCTATTTAAAAACATACAGAAAAAAAACTTGTAGACTGAAAAAGTGGTTAGTGGAGCCAAGTACTCTGTAAATATGAATCAGTGAAAAATTGACTCATTGAAATAGTAGTTAGACATTTCACTGATTAATCAGTGATTTCGGACTTATTCACTAATCAGTCCAGTTACATCAGAGTAAATCATATAAATCATGCGAAACATAACCTCTAAAATTTTAAGTTAAGCGTTGTTGTTACTCTTTTACTCAAGTAGCAAGAAAAATTCTTAAATGAAATAAATTTTTCAATTTTCGGGCTGCAAGTCTGCTAAATTAACTGCGGGATAAATATATACTCTAACTTGTGTAGGGAGTACTTACTTAACGGGTTTGTACATGACAGTTCAGTCTTGAAATTAAAGTAATATATGAGGTTGTTTGTTATTTACAAGTATCGGAACTTTTAACCTTTTTTAAAATTTGATCACATTTATGGGTCTTCAGTTTTTACTATGATTCTTTGATTGATTGTACTAAAATATTATTTTATCATGATTGCTAAATTGATATGGTGCAGTGCTTCCAACACTAAAAAGTGGTTATTTCACTGAATCAATAAATAACCTTTCACTGATTCAGATTTAGAGAGTATATAGTTAGTAAGATATGACACTGCTATTTTATTAGTTGATACTGTTATTTTATTAGTTCGTACAACAATTCCATTAGTTGCACTGTCTATTCAGTTAGTACCAGTAACTAAGTAAATGGTTATCCCAACTAAAAGAATAGCAGTACCATATCTTACAAACTAAATAGTTGGCTTAACTAACGATTTTTTCCAGTGTAATTTTCAAATTGTGCTTTAAGTATTTTTCAAGTCAATTTTAGAGGGAGGGGGTGTCGCGCCAAAACTACGGTTGGAAAAAGGTGGGGGGGGGGGGAGCAGAGGTAGTAACTTTGTGAACTTAGATAACATTTAGTACGTTTCCTGATAATAAACTTTAATAAAAATTGCTAAAGATGGCTCTACAATGGCACAATTCATTCATTTATTTGTTTGAAAATGCAACTATTTTGTTAATTTCATTTTTTTTAGTAAATAAATTCATTTACATGATGTAAACTTGTACTAATTTGTTACAAATTCATTTATTTGGTTGATAATGAATATGTTTGTTTAAAAATGTTCATCTTAAAATTTAAAAAAAATTAATCTTTTTGCTTAAAAAATCGTCTTCTTTGATTAAAAATGAAACTGGCTGAAAATTAATTGGTTTTGGTTCAGGAATCAACTATTTTGTTACAGATTCTACTTTTGTTAGTGCAATTCAACTGTTTTTTATTTGCAATCACATTTTTTTGGTAGAAGTATTAACTATTACATATTTTCTTGATAATTCGACTTTATTGGTTAAAACTTCACCTACCAGGTTAAAATTTGAACTCTTTTATTAAAAATTAATTTTCTTTTAGTTGAATATTTATCTTTTATGCTGAAAATTCCAATTAGTTGCTTTTTTTGGGGTGAAAATTAATTTTTTTATCTCAAAATTTAACTGTTGATGAACGTTCGTCTTTTGGATTAGAAAATTAATTTTGTTTGTTGAAAATTCATCCGTTTGTTTTAGAATTCAATTAAGTATCTTGTTCAAAGTTCGTTTCTGTTTTCTTTTATTTCAACGGGTTGAAAATTAGTGTAATGTTAGAAAAGTCATTACACTTGGTTGAAAATTTATGTTTTTGGCTAGGAATTTAACTATTTTGTTAAAAATTATTTTTTTATTTTTTATTAGGAAAGTCATCTTTCAAACTGTCTTCTAAAAAATTACGTCTTTCTTATTTGAAAATTGTGTGTTTTTAATTGAATCTTAATTTTTCTTGTTTGAAAGATACGACTACTCGAATAAATTCGTACTGGTTCGCGTTTATTGAATTCTATCTCAAACTTTGGTTCACATTATTGAAAATTAATTCGGAACAGTGTAGATTGGTTACAAAAGAAATGAATCTGCGACAGATGCAAATGGAATTTTGGTAGTATTCAGCGGATGAAACGTGACTCGAATTCCTAATCAGTAATAGGCTCCTCAACCGTGTTGAGGTTTTCATTCAGAGCAAATGATTGACGTGAACAACTTTTTTGTTCAATTTTCCAATTTTCAATATTTCCAACTGTTTCTTTCATTTTTAATATGAACTACGCAACCTATATGAAATTAATTTTGTTCACAAAAAAAACGCTCTGAAATAATATTAATTCTTTTCTCAATAAGACTCCTCACGTTTGGTATCACAGAAATACGATCTTGATATGATTTTTTATTACTGCATTAGATTTTCTCGTTCATTTTCCGGTTTTTTCTCCTAACTGGTTTCCACAGCGATGCGTCTTCGGGACGAGGTTCCAGACGATACCCGAGATACTAAAAGAACCCTGTGGTTGGCGAATAACGAAGGGAGAAGAAAAAAGTGATTCAGGGTATTGTCCCGTGAAAAATTCTCTGCACCCGCAAACATCGATCAACTTTCAGTTGTCCACTGAGAACATTTTTCGAGTGATTTTTTACCAAAATAATATGGGGAGCTCGGATAGGTGATCATCAATAAAAAAAATTGACTTGCCTTAGGATATCCGTCAGATACCGAGTATATCCAGCGTTCATAATTCGATGTTCCATATCGCGATTGATGTCTCCTACGAATTTTATGTGGCTTGAGAAAATGAGAAAAACTCTAGGATCCAGTCCTCGACAATGAATGAAAAACGTCGTTCTTATCTCGAATCGTTTGATAAATAAACGAATTTTCGACTAAATACTTAAATTTTCGTTGTAAAAAAATGAATTTTTCAACCAAATAGTCGAATTTGTAATTGAAAAATATCAAAATTCGCTTTATTAACCAAATAGTTGAATTTGCGAGCCAAAATTCAATTTTTAGTAGACAGTTGTATAAAATAAGTAATTAAAAACAAAATAGTTGAATTTTAAACTTAAATCTAAAAATCGATTTTTTGTAACAAAATTTATGAATTTTCAACCCGAAAAGACGAATTTTATCACAAAACAATTTCAACATAAATTTCATTTTCAACCAAACAGTGTAAAAATAAATTAAAAACGATCTATTTTCAACCAAAATGGAATAATTAAATTTGCAGTTGAAAACATTGATTCTCAACAAAAAAACTCAATTTTAAGAAAATGATTACATCTTTTACCAAAGAAATTTATCTTTTTATAACAAAATTAACTTTGAACAAATTAGTTCAACTTACAATCAAGTAGTTGAATTTTCAAGTGACAAAATGAATTTTTATTTGAAAAAAAGTAAATGAAAGAGAAAGATCTTGAACTAATAAAATTAATTTTGAACGAAGTGGTATTTTAGAGTACAAATGATCAATTAAAAAAAATAAATAATTTTCAAAAACAAATTAGTTCAACCTTCAACTAAGTATTTGTTTTAACATTTAATTAACTTATTAGACTTAAGTTAATTAAATTAACCTTTAACAAGTATTTCACAATGAAATACATAAATTTTTAACCAAATTTTGTAATTTTTTAATAACAATTATAAATACCCAATCAGTAATGGAATAGTTCGATTTTCCGTTCAAAAAATAAATTTTCAACAAAACAATTGAATCTTCAATCGAGAAGATGAATGTTTAAGAAACTAGTTCCATTTTCAACCAAGTAGTTGAATTTTGAACTAAAAAGATAAATTCTCAATGAAAAATTTAGTAGTTGATTTTTTAAGTAAAACGATTAATTTTAAATCAAAAATAAAATAGTTAAATTTCCAGTTAAAAAGAAAAAATCGAAAAAATAACTATTTTTTGAAGAAATAGTTGAAGCTTCAACATATATTTTTAAGGTTACACGATTTTTAAATTGAAATCTTATTAGGATAGAATTTTTTGTAAACCAAAGGTCAGTAAACATATTGCTTGAGTCCTTGTGTCATTGAGAAAACTGAGACTCCAATAAACTCTTTCTGAGGGTTCCTTTTTAGTTTGTTGATATCCGATCGATGGCGACAAGAAAAATATATGAGGTCGACTTACTTTATAGATTTTACAAATTAATGATGGAACATTCACTTTATTATACAGATTGATTAATGTTGCACGAAAAAAAATGAAATGCGCGGACCTATTTAAAATTATTTAATATAAACTTGCAATATTACGTTAATATTAAGTTATTTTAAGAAATGAGGTATTTCTGCGATTCAAATTAATCTGTTGTTAACAAATATTTTAAAAAAATATTTATATGTATGTTTATTTGCAATATATTATATAATTTTAAATAGTGAGTATCTTTTTAGCAAGAGAGGTTCCTTTTTGTTGCAGCTCCATTGGAACCAAAAATCAGTTCTAATGAATGTCCCAGTTTATTTCTATGAATGCCATAATCACTCGTAACTCATTTTTGTTCAAAAGATGGATTTATCCTATTTTGTTCACCTAATCCTAATATGTAGTGAAATCAAATCGTGCAGATTGCAGTTTGATTGACTATTTATCGAGTTGACTTTAGATGCGAAAATCAAACGTTACTGTGATTTGCGAATGGACGAGGATAAAGTGCAACTATATGGAATTTGACGTTCCCGACCTTGTGTCAAACACAGATCCTGAATCAGTCCTAGCTACAACAAATGAAAATTTAGTTGTCAAGTCTCACAGCGAGTGCATTACTCGCTGCCTCTATTGAATTTTCTGCAAACGTACTCGTATCCTATGTAAATAGACACTGAGACTGCACCGAGGAGTAGGTACTTTTATCTCTCCTTTGAATATTTCAAAAAGAATTCTTTCAAATCTGCTTAGGAAAGATATCTTTTTTAAAGCCTTCGAAAGTGTAATAAAAATAGAATAACAGACACTGAAAAAATATTCTTGGATCCAAAGAAATGCATTTCTTTGATTCCATATCTTTGAGGCAAAAAAAGCGTTTGGTCAATTGTACTGAATATAGATTAAAATCCACAAACTCATGTATTTATTTAAAGAAGTAATTTCATTGGGCGTAATGTCTTTAAAACAAAGAAATATAGATTTACCTCAGAATAGGAGATAATTAACTCAAAGAATTAATACTTTAAAATCTACGAACCTAGTTTCGTAGAATCTCGTTTTCGCATTCAAAGAAATATTTATTGAATTTAATTATTATGAACTTTTGAATTAAAGAACTTTCTATTTCAAAGAAGTAATTTATCGATGCTTGAAACCAATATTTTAGTTTCTTTAAATCAAAGAAATATTGAGATACCTAAAAGCAATATTAATTAAGTGAATGTCATATTTCTTTCAGATAAGGGAATTTAAACTGTTGTCCTAATTGAACAGGTCATTAGTCGAATCAAGTTATTTGTTTACTTAAGTAATAATTTATCCACTTGGAAGATATGTTTCTTTTGATAAATAAAGTGAAGCGATTGTCAAATAAACATTGGCTTCAAGTGAAGAATAGTATATTGTGCTACAAGTGGGGAAAGTAGGCAGTTCCACACGAGTGTGAAGTTAGCTGTACGAGCCAGAGACTAGTCGAAGACGAGCCGGAAACGACCCGAAGATGAGCCTATGGCAAATACTGTAAACTTCACAAGAGTTTCAACTGCCTACTTTTTGCTCCTGTAGCACACGATATTTTTTCTAACAAATGCGAGAAATTTTCGATTTGAGGAACAATAAAAACCAATTTTTTGAAAAATTATAGTAATTTTTGGAAATTTATGGTAAAATTACAAAAATTACCTAAATATTTCGGAGAATTTGGGTAAATTTGTAAATTACCGAAAATTTATAGAAATTGAGTGTATCCGAAGCTTTTTGGAAGAAATTCAAAAATTTCAGAAAATTTGATAAATTTCAAAAATTTATGAAAAATTGGCTAAATTTCCAAAATTTTCTGAAATTTATGAGAAATGACCAATAATTTCAGATTTCTAAAAGTTTCAAAAGCTTTCGGTAATTTATCGGCAATTTATCAGTAATTTATGGTAACTTTTCACTTCGAGTATGTCCAATAACTATTCACTACTCACAATCAGTCTCTCAAGCGTCGAATCATAATGAAGTGATGTTATGATTACGACAGTGCTGGAAAATAATTCTGACTCGAAATGCGCAAGCGCAACAGCAAGAAAAAGTAATCTTACTTAAAGAGCGCAAGCGCAGCAGCTAGAAATAGTTTTTTTCTAACTGATTTTTACCACGGTTTCGAAATTGGTCACTTCCCGAACGCAAAACATGCGTCGAAAATCGAACGTTTCGTGCGTGCGTTAGAAAAATATATTTTTGAAATAACTTCATACACTTGTCGTAAGAAAAATTATTATTTTGGCAAAATTCTTTATTTGTACCGAGTAGTTGAGAACATGGGCCTCCAGGTGCGCAGAGTGTATGGTCTCACAATAGAAATGGTTTCTCCAGTATTTAAGTTAGCCATACATTTTCACCACAGATATAATCTGAAACATAGTAATGATTGGTGTTTATCAGTCTTCCTAAGTTATTGAATTCAATATAAAACGCATACAATTTGAAGTTGATATATATTGCATTTTCAATAAAATAGTTAAATTTAAAAAAAAATCTTCCTTCAAGAGATAAATTTCCAACGAAATAATTGAGCTTTCAAGCTTAAAAATCGAATTTTGTAAAGAAAAAAGTTGACTTCAAAACTCAAAAAGATGTATTTTCTCTCAAATAGTTGAATTTTTGGGGAAAAAATAACTGACAACTAAGCGGTTTCATTTGGAATCGAATGGTTAAACTTTTGAGCGATAGGGATGTACTTTGAACAAAATAGTTAAATTTTCAATCCAAAAGGTCGAATTTTCTATGCAGAGACGAATGTTAACAAAAGAGTTGAAGTTTCATCTAAACACAAAAAGGTTTTAATTTTCAGTAGAAAGCAGTTGAATTTTTCCGAAAAGGATAAATTTTCTACACAATAGTTGAATCCTAAGCCTAAGCCGATTGGTTTTCAATCCAGTAGTTGCATTTTTAACAACAACAAAATTAATTTCTACAAAAAATGGTGAGTTTTCAAACAAAAAAGAGGAATTCTCAACAAAATACTGGAATCCTCAAAGAAAACAGATTATGTTTTAAATCTACAGGCTTGAAATAATTAAAATGCTTATTAATTGTAATTAGCGACTGAATTTTAGCTACGAACCAGTTATTTTCATTGATGAATTAGTCTTTTTTTATTTATTAATAAAAAATTTAATTGGAATAATTAAATTTTCAGTTGAAAAAAATTTGAAGAAAAAAACGAATTTTCAACAAAATAGTTACATTATCAACTAAAATACAAACTTTTAATCTACACGATGAATTCTTAACTAGAATAGTTAATTTTTCCATTTCAAAAATCATTTTTAACACGAAAAACAAACAAAATTTCAACAAATTAGATGGAGTTTCTACCAAGAGGATTAAATTTGTAACAAACAAAAAATCGAATTTTCAACAAAATAATTACATGTTCAACCAAATGATAAACTTTCAAATTATTTAATGAATCTTTAAATAGAATAGTTGAATTTTCAGTCATAAAAATTTATTTAAAAAAAAACGATATTTCAACAGAAATTTTTACTATTTTTACTATTTTTACTATTCGAATATTCCAAGTTAAGTATTAAATTTTAAATTATTTTAAATAATTAAATTATTCCAAGTTAAGTATTAAAACTAATTAAAAATTGTTGAAATTCATTAGAATAATTAAAAAATATTGATATTTAACATTAATGAAATCTTTTATCGATTGTAAGAAGTCAATTGTTGGTAGCATTGATAATTTATTGACGAAAACAAGAATTATTTATTATATTATTAGCTTAATGTTAATTTTAGCTTTTTAAAACATTTAACGTTGATGAAATTTTTGATCGATTTACATTTCTTCTCATAATTTTATAATTTATACTTCTTAATCCATTATTATTCGAATTGTCTGAAGATATTTTTTATTTAAAAATGTTTCGAGATTAGGAGAAAAAATGGTTAGGGTTAACAAGCCTGTGGATACGAGTAAATTTCCAGCTTTTCTACTTAAGATAATTATATCGAGAACAATAAATAAGAAAAGAAATTTTATAGTAAAATCGAAAAATCAAGTTTTTCAGAGAAAGCGAAGTCCCATTATAATTTTTCCAAGGAAGAATTTTTCTCTCTTAACTTTTTTCATATATGGCTTTGTCTTCGAGAAAAACTGAATAGGTTGCATTTTTTGTTATTAGAAATGGATTTTTTTCAAAAACGGCCCCAGGCAAATTTTTTTTTTAATAATTGTGAAACATCCCATATGCAAAATCAATAAATAAATGCTTGTTACAGGTTGTTTTCATTTGGTACATTTCATAGTGTGGTTTAAATTATTGACTTCCGATTTATTTTTCTGCGACTGTGATAGATCAGATTTTCAGGTAATAGACGTAGTGAATTTATCTTCTAAGAAATTTGAGGGTTGCAATTTTGAAATACTTCTATTTGAGCATTTCATTTGCTACGACTCAGCCATTTCTCAGGGGGATTTTCATCTCTCCACCTCTTCTAACCTATCATACCCTCGTCGAAGCTGGAATTTGTACGGGATTTCAGAGTCGAATATCTAGAAGGGTTTCCGCTGTCCTTCCAGACTTTATGTATTATGTCAAGAAGAAATTTGCCGTTTAAATAAAGATATATGTAAAGAGTATGACGTTGGGAAAGAATCCAATTTTCAAAAAATTATCTCAATTCACGATGGCATAAGATTAAGGTAAATCTGAAGATCAGCGAACAGTTAGGAAAAAGTCAAGGACTTTGAAAAAAAAAATTTTTTTGAAATTTTTTGAGGCAGTTTTCAAAGTGGAAGGTTATTGGCAGTGTAAAAGTCATTACCGGAATTAAGAATATAACAAATAAAGCTAAAATGTTATATAAATGGTAAATATTTATAGCCACTGTTATGTACGGTAGCGAGATCTAGACATACCAAGAAAAGGATAAGAGTAACATTAACTCAATTGGCATGAAATTTCTGCGCAATATGTGCGGTAAAACGCTAATGACCAAAGTTTTGAATGAAAGAATGTTCAAAGAAGTGCGAAAGAAATTTGTTGTGATATTTTGGGCATTTTGAGAGAATGAAAGATAAACCACTGAAAAAACAAGTATATCAGTTTAAAGTAAATGGCAGCGTACCCAGAGGCAGACCGATGAAAGAATTTTCAGAATTTGTGAGTTAGACCCTAATTCGAAAAGATATAAAAAGCCATAGAAACGCAAGAGCTTGAATGAGAAAATGTTTGGACGTAAATGAAGCTTAAAGAAGTATATCCTGGATGAGAAAACGTCAACTAAAGTGGTGACTCTTAACAAAAAAATTTTAAGAAAAAAGTTAAGTTTCTACAAAATAGTTAAATTTCGAAGTGAATATTTTTATTTTGTATCCAATATAGTTGATTTCTGTACAAAATCAGTTGACTTTTAAACTTGAAATGATGAATTTATATCAAAAGATATAAATTTGAAAAGCAAAAAGACGAATTTTCAACCAAGAAGATTAATTTTCTACCAAAAAATACGAATTTACAACAAAGTATATGAATTTTCGAACAAATAGTTGAGTTTTCAACGACAAACTTCATTTTCAATCAAGAAATGTGACTTTTCTACCAAAGTAGATTAATTTTTTACCAAAAGACAAATTCCCAACAAAATACATGAATTTTCAAAGAACTAGTTTAATTTTCAACCAAAAATATAATAGTGAAATTTTCAGTTAAAACAATTAATTTTCAATAAAAAAAAACAGTTCTCAACCACTTAAATTTAACAAAAAAAATTGGTAACAAAATAGTTTAATCCTCAACTAAAAATATGAAATCTCAACAAAGAAGATTAATGGTCTTCCCAATAAGACAAATTGTCAACAAGATGCATGAATTTTCGACCAAATAGTTCCATTTTCAACATGTAAAGCATGATTTTTTAACCAACAATGGAACTTATAAATTTTTAGATAAAACAATTATTTTTTCAGCAAAACATAAAGAAAATATTCAACAGTATTTTTAAATTTTTCAAGTAAACTGGTGTATCTTAAGTAAGAATAATATTTCATCAAATTTCTGAAATATATACCAAAAAATATAAATTTTAAAACCAAAAAGACAAGTTTGTTGAAAAGTCATGTTTCTTGCTTGCAAATGAACTTTTTTGTTGAGAATTAAACTTTTTGGGCTGAAAAGGGATCTTTTTTGTTGAAAATTCGTCTATTTGCTAAAAATTCAAATATCTAAAATATTTAATTTTTTGGTTGAATCTTCAATTATGTAGTCGAAAATTCGACAGTTTTGTTGAAAATTCGTCTATTTGGACAGGAAATTATTCCCTATGGATTGAAAATTCATAATCTTTGTTAAAAATTCAACTTTAAAAAAAATCGTCTTTTTAGCTTGAAAATTTAACTATTAGGTTAAAAATTTAACTATCCTTGATTGAAGTTTAATATTATTTATAAAAAATTCGACAAGTTTTTAGAAAATTCACCTTTTTGGATAAAAATTAATTTTTTTTTCAAAAATTGATCTTTTTCGGTTTAAAAATCAACTGTGTTCCAAAAGATTCGACTCTTTAGCTTAAACATTTAACTATTTCATTGAATGCGAATGTTTACAGTTGAAATTGAAAAATATTCCAAATTTTAAATTCCTAAAAATAAAATATATTTGGAAAACTGCGATGCTTTTATCAACATTAAGAACATTGAGAACCTTTTTCACTTGAAAATTGTACTATTTGCTTGAAATTTAACTTTATACATAAAAAATTCAAGTGGTTTTGTTAAAAATTTATCAACTTTGTAAAAAATCTTAGAATTTGTATGCAAATTCAAATTTTTTGATAAAAAGTAATCTTTTTGGTAGAAATTTCAACTGTTTGATTGAACACTTATCTATTTGGACAGTAATCTCGCCCCTTTGCATTGAAAATTAATCTTTTTAAGTAGAAAATGCAAGTATTCGGTTAAAAACTCAACTAAGTTCTCGAAAAATTAATTATTTTGTTTAAAATTTAACAATTTTGTAAAGCGTTTTTTTTTTGGTCTAAGATTTAACTGTTTTGTTGAAAATTCATCTTTTATAATAGAAAATTCAGTTTTTTGTTGTCAAAATAAAACAATTAATTGATAGTTAATATTTTTTATTGTTTTATTCCGTTCATAATAGATAAATTATGAATATGTTACAAGATTGAAATTCAGGTCTTTAAATATTAATGTTCAGGAAAGATCAAAAATTGTTTAGGGAAAAATGAGCGAATTTTTAAAATGAAATGGTTCGATTAATCTGAAATCTCAATTAGTGTGATTTAACTTTTCATCAGCGCAATTAAAGTTTACATACAGCCAAGTTTTTTTAGCACCCAAATCGGAAAGAATCCAAAATTTGATTTATTTAAAAATATTTGCTGTAGGATTAAAAAGTGGTAATATTTCCAAAACTACATCTGCGTTAGATAGCTTATCGAACCTGCCCAAGCGAAAACTTCTTAGCCAGTGGATAACGGAAATCGAATTAGCTCAACCTTCTCAATGAATTTTCCTCCTAGCGAATATCTGGCAGAGTATAGGGTTTTCGGTAACCTAACCGCACATTTTCATAACCGCTGAGTTACCGCTATTTCGGTACTTATAAATTCTAGTAAAACGGGAATTCTGAATTATTTGTTTAATCTTTCAAAAAAACGTTTATAATATTTTAATATAGAATATATAATTCATACTCTCCCCTCTATTTTCAAGAAACTTTTCACGGTTTTTCGCTTGAATGCAAACTGAATTAATAGTACCTGTGGAAAATTCAATTCTTTTAATTGGGGGTACAAATGTCTGATTGAAAATTGATCTGTTTTAGTTGCTTGACCCTTACATTATCTTGTATTTTCCTTAACAGTTCCGTGGAAAATCTGAAAGATAGCGGTCTCTTATATACTTGGTTGGAGAAAAAGCAAAATAGAACATTTTCAATTTGATACGAGGGTAGTTCAATAAGTCCTTAGAATGAAGTATAAAAACAATTTTTTCTGGGTAAATTTTTTTTTATTTTTCAACATAATCTCCTTGGAGCTCTATA
>NC_046665.1:86917321-86918593 GCF_010883055.1 Belonocnema kinseyi
TTGGACTTCCCAAATCTTTGCTTCTGTTATTTTCATTACCCTACGAATAAGTATTTTTGAATATATTTTACTTACGGTGCTCAATAAGCTAATCCCTCTGTATTTATTGCACTCGCTTTTATCTCCCTTTCTCTTGTATATTGGTACGATAATAGCTTCTTTCCCATCGTCAGGGACGTCTCCCATCTCGAAACATAAATTTATCAATTCGCAAACTCTATGTGGTATGCATTCGCCACCGTGTTTAAGCTTTTCAGCGTGAATACCATACCGTCTATCCCGGCAGCCTTACCGTTTTTCAAGTTCTTAATTATATCCCTAACCTCAGTGACACAGACTTTTTCAATTGAGTTTTCCATCGCATCGTGTTTAACATCGCAGTTGTGGTGTCCTATAGCTTCATCTCCGAATTGTCTCCTAAAATAGTCTCTGAAAGCCTCTAGTATTCCGTCTGCATCATATACCATTCCCCCCCTACTATTTCTCATGCTGACAATTTCTGTACTTTTGTTTCCTTTCATTTTTTTATGAAGTAGTATTCTGCTTCCTTCAAAGTCGTTTTGTATTTTTATCTCTTCTTCTGCTCTAATTGTATCTTTACTTTCTTTAACTAATCGTTTAAGTATCCTCTTTTCGCGTCTATAATCATTTCTACGTCTACTTATTACCTCATTGCTAAGACCTGCGATGTTCAAAGTTCTCTTGTACGGTTCTCTTTTTGCTTTTTGGGCAGCCTGGATTTCATCATTCCACCACCCATCACCAGACATTCTTCCTACAACTGCGGTACCACACACTTCGATTGCGCATCTAACAAGGATATCCCGTAACATTATCCAGGCGCCATCTAAATCTTTGTTTTTTATACGGTCCTCCCATGTTGCCCTATCTATGCTTTCGATTATCTTATTTTGGAAATCTATTCGCACATCCGGTTTCTGTAGGTTCTCAATTTTGATTCGCGTTTGTCTAGCTTTCTTGAGTCTCTTTTTTCTCCAACCCCGACCTAAGTTAATTTTTGAGATCAGAAGGTAATGATCAGTATTGCATTCAGGACCCCTCATGACCCTTGTATCTTTGACTAACTCTCTAAATCTTTCATCCGCAACAACAAAGTCAATTATACTGCGGCTATTTCCTTTAAACCAGGTGTACATGTGGATCATTTTCTGCCTAAATCAAGTATTTGTAATAAACAGACCCCTTTCTAAGCATAGACCAACTAATTTATCTCCGTTATAGTTTGTTCTTGGATCCCCAAAATTACCTAAT
>NC_046665.1:86918693-86924340 GCF_010883055.1 Belonocnema kinseyi
CCTCAGAGGTCCGGGGTTCGATCCCTGAGCCGGTACCTCTGGAAATTTTTCAATGTACCTTTACCGAGATTCTGGTGGTTCGGAACCCACCTTAAGCTGTAGATCCCCCCATCGTGTACTTGACTGCAACTCAGTCCGTCAATGATGTGGTAAAAACCAGGCTTTGTCCAATATGTATGGGCAGACTGCTCTCATCAGATCACTTGATTGCATTATAAAAATGCGTCCGTGACTGATGATATATACCGGGAGAGCCCCGTGCAAAATAATCAAATAAAAATCCAACTCTAACCAAAAATGCCTTCGACATATTGGGCAGCATTGCCCAGCATTGGGTTTGCCACAGAAATGTTTTAATTATAATAATAAGAAGAAGAAGAAGAAAATTCAACTAGTTTTGATTGCCCCTTAATTCTTTTGACCTTTTTTAAATTTTTATACCTTTGGTTTACAATTCATCGCTTACTCAGTTAAAAGTGGCATACATTGTTAAAAATTAATTTTCTGGTAAAAAATAAACTTTTTGTAAACACCTTGTCTTTATTATTTGAAAAATTCGAGAATTTAATCGAAAATTCAACTGTTAGTTTCAATTTTTTGTTAAAAACCGTCTTTTTTGTTTGTAAATTCATCTCTTTTGATAGAAATTTACCTATATAGTTAAAACTTTACTTCTTTACTTCCCTTCACCATACTTCAACTCTTTTTTCTCTTCCTTCCTGAATTTTTTCCTCATCTACTCCCCCTCTCTTGACTTCCTTTCCCATTTTAACTCACCTACTCTACCCTCCTAATTTCCCCTCAATTCTCCTGCTTATCCACAACTCATTTCCCCTAATCACCCTTAATTTCCCCTTACTTCCAATATTTCCCCTCTCTTTGTTTCTCCTATTTCTCCGCCTCTTGTAAGTTGTAAGTGAAGAGTTAGGACTTCCCCTCACTCCCCCTTCTTGGAAAAAAGTACGGCAGACGGATGGATGGGCACCCAATCGAAACTACAAGGGATTCTACCGGGGGCTATGAAACCCTAAAAATGAAATTTTGTTGAAAATGCTCTTCATATTGAATTCAATATGGTAAGTACAGTAATTTGATTTAAAAGAATTTATTTCCAAATTATTCTCCTATTTCCGTGAAAAATCATCATAATTCCTCTGATTTGTGAGCATTTTGGGCTTTGAAGTCTGAGAATACTTATTTCAACTCTAATGTCTCTTTTGTAGGCCTGATAAATTTGGTAGTACTTTCATAAATTGACTAAAAATATACCATAGTTGAGTAGATAGCTGTTAGGATGTTATTGGATATCTGGAGACTGGTCTTTACCAATATACCTAGAATGCAACGAACCGCGAAAGGTGTAACCCTCGTCCTTTTGGTCTTCTTCCTTCAGCTTTATTAAAAATGTATAGATTTTTTCAGCTATCTGCGCGTTATTTATAACCCGTCGTATTTTACTGCCGGAACGCTGAGTAAAGTAAATTCCCAACTTGCAGATTTTTCCATTTCACTTTTTTCCAGGTTTACGTAGTCTCTTCTTTTTTCTAAATCATGCTTTATCATAAGGGACCATACGTAAGTTAACGACTTTCGTTGGGGGGGAGAGAAGACAATTTTTAGTTTCTTTTACATGGGATGGGGAAAATTTCTACTGTCAAATAATATTTCTAATAAATAAATGTGATAGAAAATCCATGTATCCAAAAATATAGTATAATGTTACTATCCATTGATTAATTACAATAAAGGGTTGTAATAAGATTATAAAAGTTTTTATATTGGTTTAATTACATTAGTATTTTAATTTTTTTCGTCATTCTGTAAAAAAATATTCACGAAAATAAAGTTTTTCACAATGTTTTAAAATTATATTCCTACCTGTAAATTCATTCAACTTTTTTTTAGGTTTATTAGGTTAGGCTAAGATATTTGAAATGATTCCGAGGGATTTCAGAGGATTTCTAAATATTTCAAAGGATTTTTAAGGAATTTAAGCGGATTTCTCGGAAATTGGCCAGATTTTCCAGGATTTAATTTAATTTGAAAGAACTTTAAGGGTTCTGAATAAAGTATTTTAATGTTTATTCCAGGATCTCAAAGGAAATCATAAAACTTCAAATATTTCAGTGGTTTTTAAGAAATATTATCAGATTTTACATAATTTCGCGAGACTTAAAGGTATTTTATAATATTTTAACGAAATTTCAAATAATTTATTCGCACAAGATTTGAGGCATTTCAAAACATTTCAAAGATTTAGCAAGATTTTAATATTTCAAGATATTTCCAAAGATTTGATGAAATTTGGATTAGGGTTTTTTACATAATTCCAAGGAATCTTAATCGACTTCCACAATTTGCAAGGGCTTTTATAAGATTTCCGAGAAATTCATAAATTTTAAGGAATTTTAAAGATATACCATATAAGGAATTTAAATTAATTT
This sequence comes from Belonocnema kinseyi, assembly GCF_010883055.1. Taxonomy (NCBI): domain Eukaryota; kingdom Metazoa; phylum Arthropoda; class Insecta; order Hymenoptera; family Cynipidae; genus Belonocnema; species Belonocnema kinseyi. The sequence continues at coordinate 86,921,138 of NC_046665.1, forward strand.
CCCAGGATCAACAAAGATTTCATGGGATCTCAAAGTATTTTATATTATCTTAAAGGATTTCATAGAATTTCATAGAACTTTAAATATTTCAATGAATTTCAAGGAATGTTGTCATCAGCTATCATGTAATTTTGCGGGATTACAAGGGATTTTTATAATATTTTTAAAAACATTTTAAGAATTCATTTGCAAGAAGTGAGGGTTTTCAAAGCATTTGAAAGATTTGAGGAAATTTTCAAAGTTCCAAGGTATCACCAAAGGCTTACAAAAATTAAAACCATTCTAAATAGTTAAAAGATTGTAGGATTCTTTAAAAGTCTCTAAGGAATTTCAATAATTTTCAAAAAATTTTGAAGTTTTTTGAAGATTTTAGGATTCGAATGAATTTTCATAAGGTTAACAAAAATTTCAAGGAATAAAATTGAATTAATTTAACTTCAGTAGGGTTAAAGAGGTTTTTATAATCTTTTAAATAAATTTCATATAAATACACCCCCAGATTTGATCATTAATTTTTTTAGATCTGACGACAGATTAAACATGAAGTAAAAATATCTAAAACCTTCAGTAAAGGGTTTTTTTTATCTTTTAAATTTTTGTTAAAAATATAAACTCAAGTAATTTGATAAGAAATTTACGATGATTGTATAATCTCTTTTTATATTCCACTTTATTGGCCTTTTTTATTATTGCAATCCTTCTTGATAAGTTTTAAGTCATTTTAAATCATATTTAGCCTTTCGAAAAATTTAGAAAAATGGATAATCACGCAGAAAAAACGAAAGATAAAGTTTACGTGGATTCCAGGTGAAAGATTTACCACAACAAAAATTAACCGTGTCAGATAAACTTTACATTAATCGAAGATAATTTCCGATTTTTAACCTTGCCAGGATAATCTTTCGCCATATAATCGCTCCATTTTTATTCTAGATGTAGCGAGAATCTCGACGCTGGCTCTATCTATCGTCGTTTAACTTCATTAAATTGTAGAGAAATGGGGATTCCCATCTGTCAGTTGTTTTTTGCGCTGTTTGCTAAATGGTATTAAATAAGTTCTAATTCGTCTACAATAGTGTAATTTGTTTCGGAGAAGATACTATATCAGTCAGCACAATTCTTTTTTCTTTTGCTTATTCTACATGTTTTACGGAAATTTGCTCACTCGAGCGTGACGCAGTAGAAGAGATCAAAATTATTCTCCTAACCTGGGTGAAACTTTCGCCGAAATATATTTAATTTTTAACTGTTGCAAGTCTTAACTGCAAAAAATTTTAACTTTTGTTTTTTCTGTGTGGTTTTAAATCTGGTGTCCTGATTTAGAACTCGAATTCACTCATACTTTGCCGTTTTCCCATTGCTGCTAAGGATGCCGTAGCAGACGACAGCTTTTATACCATCATTGGATAAACTTTCGTCAAATAGCATGTAAACCATAACAACAGTATCCATCGCAGTTATCCATCGTAGGATAAACTTTCGTCAAATAGCATGTAAAATTTAACGCAGCCTATTGAGACGTTAATTAAGTACTTCAAACCTGAAAATATCACACTCCCCTTTCCCTACTTTCCCTTCCCTACTCACCCTCATTTCTGATCATTTCATCTATTTCCTCTCCCTTAAACTCACTCCCCCTAATACCCTTCTAAATTAACTTCCTAATTAACACCCCTAATTTCCCCACTTCTCCCCTAAATACTAGCCACCCCCCTACTGTCCCTCTCTACGCTTCCCTAGCTAACAATCCCCTATACCTACTTCCCTTTCACTACTCACCCTTATTTTTAATAATTTCAGCTACTTCCTCTCACTTCCCCTTGCATACACTCTCCTTAATTTTCCATAACTTCGCTTACTTTCCCGCCCCTAATATCCTATACTTCTCCTCCCCTAACTACCTATCACTTTCCCTACTTTCCTTCCTATCACCTTTCCCACTTTTCCTACTTCACCTTACTCGTTATCTTATTCCTCCTATACTTCTCCCTCTTCTCCCCCTCTCTACGCTGCCCCATATAACACTCCCCTTTTCCTACTTCCCCTCTCCTACTTCCCCTCTGCTACTCACGCTCATTTCTAATCATTTCATCTACTTTCTCTTACTTAAACCCACTTCCTCTATATACCCTCCTTAATTTTCCCTCACTTTGCATATTTCCCTGCCCCTAATTTACCCTACTTCTCCTATAACTAGCCATTACATCCACTACTTTACTTCCTATCACCCCACCCCCACCCCCCCACTTTTCCTACTTCTTACATTTTTCCTTACTTACTCTACTTTTCTCGCCAAAGATGGCTGCAAATATTTAGAAAAGTTACGAAACTTTGGCGGGATGTGGGTCAAAACTACTTTGTTACAACCTTAGTTCAACCAGGAAAGGGATTTACTTTGAGGAGAGGGATACAAATGTGCCAAAAAATGAGTTACGTAATTCATGGATGGCCTCTAACTGGTGAGATCTTTTTTTTATGGATAGAACCCATCTCGAAGATCACTAACAGACTCGTGTAACAACTTTAGGTAGTTCAAGCGGTGCTTTACAGATAATGGAATATATAATTTATTGAGTGCATGAGCCCTTCAAGGTGCAGGTCTTAGGTGGCTGTCACGCGGGACAAGACTAATTCTCCATTTGACATAGGATTAATCCCTTAATTTGACAGAGAAGTGAGGGCCCTGCTACGGCGAGCAAGAGTTTAGATTTTGTGGTAAAGTTCGAGTTTATCATATCAAAGTGCACATATAATGGAAATTAGGTTTTAATGGTATTTTAATACGAGGATATTCTTCTGAATCTTGATGTCGAGTAGATCGGGAAAGAACCGACCAATTAATATTCACTGCTCTATAAAAAATTAATAAAACATCGAATTTATCCATGTTTTAGGGATACTTATCCTCGGCCAGAAATCCTTGTAGTTTCGGTAGAGTGTCAGTCCGTCTTACTTCTTTGTCAGGAGGGAAACAGAGAAGAGGGGAAGTGGAGGAAGTGAGAGGAGCAGAAGTAAGGTTAGTAAGCACAAATGAGGCAATAGCGAAGCAGGAGAAATGGGGTGTAGTAGTAGGGGAAGTGAGGGGAGGGAAAGTTCGGTAAGAGAGGATTCATAGATCGTGAGAAGTAGAGGGAATTAGGAGAGAGCAAAGTAGAGGAATTGAGAGTAATTGACAGGAGTGAAATAAAGAAAAATTAGGGGGG
>NC_046665.1:86924440-86939417 GCF_010883055.1 Belonocnema kinseyi
GTTCGGGAAAGAAGGGAAAATTAATGGTGAAGTGTGGGGAGGGGAAGTAGGGATGGAAAGGCGAATGTAGGGGGAGTTGGGGAGGGAAAGCATGGTACATATTTTATGGATTGGAAAATTTACTTTTGAATATTTCTTGCAAGAAGTAAAAGGTCTTTTCATTAAAAATCGTGATAACTGTTATATGACTTTTTATTCGTTGAAATTCTGCTAGTTGCAGGTGACAGGTGCAGATATCTGTTTCCTCTTGTCCCCTTAGTTAATTTTACAAGCGTTATGCTCCTGCCGTAGAATTTGTCTTTTATAACGTAAAGTTTTAAGATTTGAGTTTAGGGCACAATTTTTCCATGAAATTAAATCATTTGATTAAAAGAAGAATTAAATTAATTAATTAATTAATAGCAGTGTATGTTCAGACTTCCCACTCTTTCTTCTATTTCAATTTTTTGAAGAATTCCTCTTTTTTATGTTGTTTTCAAGAAATTTCTTCTTTTTTCTCTATTTCTCTTTGTTTCCGAGCCGCAGTTTTAGATGGGTTGAGCCGCGGGGTCGACAGGGGAAGATGTTCCTTGAGTAGCGTAGCGATAGCGGCGTCATGTTGCATCACATTGCGCGCCAGTTCACTGTCAGTGTCACGCGGCCCTGACTACTTACGTTCCGAGATCCCGTTATGAGTCAAATTTCAGAAATAAAACAGTACTTTACTTGGAGTTCGATTGTATTTTTGGCTGACAGTTCATTATTTTTGCTTGAAAAATCGACTATTATATTTTTGGTTAAGAATTCATCTTTTTTGGTAGATAATTCAACTAATTGGTTGATAAATAACTTTGTTATAGAAAATTCAATTGTTTTCTAAAAAATTCCTCTTTTTAGCCTGACGTTTTTTCAGATAGTGTTATTGTACTCTTGAGTCTCTCTTTTTTAAAAAGTTCTCTATTATGTTTTTTGCCTAGAATTGATCTTTGGCTTAAATTGTATTGTTTGGCTGAAAAATTCATTATTTTGTTGAAAATTTTACTTTTCGTCCTGAAAATTCAACTGATTTCTAAAAAATTCTTCTCAATTAGCTGAAAAGTCTACTATTGTAATTTTAGTTGAGATTTCGCTTTTTTTGTTTAAAATTCGTCTTTTCTGGAAGAAAAATGTTTGGTTGGTTTGAACATTAAACGTTTTTGGTAGAAAATTGTATTATTTGTTTGAAATATAACTTTTTGGTTAAAAATTGATATTTGCTGATTTAAACTTAAACCATTCTGTAGAAAAATCGCCTTCTTTGATTGAAAGTTCAACTATTCAGTTCAAAATTTATGTTTCTTGTTCGGAGATTCACTTTCTTTAATGTATCTGTTAGCGTTCCTAATTTAACGGTTTTTTCAATCGTTGGACTTTTTAGCTTGAACGCTCCACTCTTTCGTTGAAAAATGTATCTTTTTTATATAAAATATTTTATAGTTGAAAATTCAAATGTTTTATTGAAAATTCATCGTTTGTTGTGAATTTCTAGCAAAGTAGTTCAACTTTCAACCAGGTAGTTAAATTTTAAAAAAGGAATTTTTATTTTAAATCTTTTTTGTTTGAAAATGTAACTACTTGGTTCAAAGTTGAACTACTTTGGTAAAAATTAATTTGTTATTGTTGAGGATTCATCTCTTTGGTTTAAAATGTAATTGTTTTGTTAAAAATTCGTTTGTTTGGTTGAAAATTAATTTTTTTACTAAAGTTGAACTATTTGGTTAAAAATCTATCTTTTATGGTTTAATTCAACTATTATTTATTTAAAATTACAATATTTTCTGGTTTAAATATAAAATATTATACTTTTCTTTGGAAATTAATCTTTTTTGGGTTTAAAATCCATCTTTTTTGGTAGACGTCATCTTTTTTAGTTGGAAATGAACTCTTTTGGCTGAAAATTCATATGGGTTTTGATTAAAGTTGTATCTGCTTTGTTTGAATATTCGACCATTTGGTTGAAAACTCGTTTTATTTTTATAGTATTGAAAAGAACAAACAATTTATCCTGATGACTTTTTTCAATAAAAAAAAAATTCTCAGAGTTATAGCGTTTTCAAAATTTTGTTAATCAACCGAAAATCAAAATTTGAAGCCGAAAAACGCACGATATGAAAAAAAGTCAAGAGAAGAAAAACATTTCTTTTTGAAATCCCTACAAGATTATCATAACCAATTTTTAGATTTTCTTAAAAAATCGAAAATTAAAATTTTGATTGCACAAAAAATAATGGAAAATAAAAAATTCCATTTTGTGGACAAACTATGCAGGATACAAAAAAAAGATGAATTAACAAAAATGGTTATCCCAAAAAAGATCTACAATTTCGTTAAGAATCACTTCTTGATAGGATGCGTACTTTTTCTTTTATTCGTGAAAAATAACGTTGAAAAAAGTAAAATAAAAAAAAATGTGTGGAAAAACGGCGAAAGTTACGAGAAAAAAAATCGAACAAAACCTGTTTACAAATGTCTGTCGGAAATCGAGCGCACAGCACGATGTCACGATGAGAATAAAGTTTTTTTCAAGCATTCCAAATGCAAAGAATAAATATCCGAGCGCGAAGCGCGAGATTTAACCATCGCGCGCCCTAGGCGCGCTCAAACTTGCGAGTGAAGCGACAATTTAGTTACAAATGCAATATCGTTAGACTTGCAATCTTAGGAAATTAAAGAGTATCTTATTGAATTTAATATTGTAGCTGCATTAATTTTCTTTGAAAGATCATGTTGGACTGTGCAGTCTATTTCCATCTAATGTGCAGGATTCCTGAAAATAAAAACCAAAGAATACAATTACCAAATTTGGACAACCACCATAAAAAAATCCTATTGCAGTTTGAACAAAGATAAAAATTTTCTTAAAAAAGAAAAGAAAAAACAATTATAAAATTTATTGTGATTCGATAATAATCTTATCATAAAAAGAAGGTTGCAATTATATCTCGAAATTTGAAGCCAATTTATCTCTTCACCTATTGGTAGGATCTAAACTCGCCGCCTATTCTTTAGAATCGAAATCAGAATCGAGATCAGCGGAATCTATCATGAAGCCAATGCATGGGCACCGAAATGCGATCTGGAATCTTTTTTAGGTTAAGAACAGAGCTACGTATTATAAAGCCAAGGCATTCCCACCGAAGTGCGCTTCCCGAGTGATCCGTTTGGCGGCGGTAAATGCTAGGCACAAAAGTCGAGTCTGGAGTTTGAATTGTACAATTTTGACTTGCATTTCATTCAAAGCTAGCTCTAAGGCGTCAAGGCATGTTCGAGGGATCTGTTTACATTATGGATGTAAACATTCCTAGCGATCGTACCGAATTCGAGTGGAGCTCGTTTATGTTTTTTAAAACATTTATTTAATCTTCAAACATTGTAATTATTAAAAAAATTTCATGAATGGCTATTTTTTAACGAATACGTTTTATTTATTATGTTGCATTGTAAATTTACAAGAAATTTTAATTATTTAAACAATCTTAATTTGCGGAGTCCAACTAAGAGTGTCTATCCGATGACTCTTTTCTATATTACTTTGTAAATTTACAAGACCTGTTAATTATTTACACAATTTTAATAAACAATGAGGAGTTTGACCTTCTTTCTACGAGATCATTTTTTCACGAAGTCAAGTAAGAATGTCTATCGGATGAATCTGTTCTGTGTTGCTTTGCAAATTTACAAGATGCATTAATTATTCGAACAATTTTAAATAAAAAATTAAAAGTGCCCTTTTTTAAGAGTCAATGTATTTGCAATCTCTACTAAGAATACCTATCCGATGACTTCTTTCTATGTTGCATTGCAATTTTACAACAACTATTAATTATTTAAAGAATTTCAATTTAAAAATAAAAATTTAACCTTTTTTCTACGAGTGAATTTGTTTACGGAGTCAAGTAAGAATGTCTATTGGATGACTTTTTTTTATGCTGCTTTTCAAATTTACAAGAACTATTAATTATTTAAAAAATTGTAATTAAAATATTAAGAGTTTGGCCTTTATCCTGCGAGTCAATTTGTTTTCGAAAACAACCTAGAATGTCCATTCGATGACTCTTTTCTATGTTGCTTTGTAAATTTACAAGAACTATTATTTATTTAAAGAATTTCAATTTTTAAAAAAGTTTGACCTTTTTTCTACGAGATAATTTTCTCACGAAGTCAAGTGAGAATGTCTTTCGGATGAATCTGTTCTATGTTGCTTTGCAAATTTACAAGATGCATTAATTATTTAAGCAATTTTAATTTAAAAATTAAGAGTTTGGCCTTTATCCTAAGAGTAAATTTGTTTTCGAAGTCAACTAAGAATGTCGATTCCATGACTCTTTTCTATGTTGCTTTGTAAATTTACAAGAACTATTAATTATTTAAAGAATTTCAATTGCAAGATTAAGAGTTTAACCTTTTTTTTACGAATGAATTTATTTACGGAGTCAACTAAAAGTGTCTATAGGATCACTCTTTTCTATTTTACTTTTCAAATCTACAAAAAATATTAATTATTTAAACAATTTTAATTAAAAAATTAAGAGTTTGGTCTTTATCCTACGAGTAAATTTGTTTTCGAAGTCAACTAAGAATGTCGATTCGATGACTCTTTTCTATGTTGCTTTGTAAATTTACAAGAACTATTATTTATTGAAACAATTTCAATTTAAAAATTAAGAATTTGTTTTTTTTTCTACGAGTAGTCTCCATTTTTTAAAATAATTAACTAAGAATACCTTTCCGATGATATTTTTTCTCCAATGCTTTGCAAATTTACAATGATTAATTATTTGAAAAATGTTTATCAACATATTTATAGTTTGGCGATTTTTCAAGTAAGAGGTATAATTTGTTTACGGAATGAACTAAGAATTTCTTTTGATGATCATTTCCCACCATACTTTGTAAATTTATAATAATTATTAATCATTCAAATAATATTCATAAACATATTGTGAGTAAGGATATTTTTCAATTAATAAACACAATTTGTTTACGAAGGTATCTAAAATTTTTTTTGCGATGAATCTTTTCTAAGTTATTTGTTATATTTACAAGAATTATTAATTATTTAAAGAACTTTCATGCAAAAATTCAGACTTTGGCTATTTTTAAACGAATAGTGTCAATTTTTTACAAATTCAACTAAGAAAATATTTCCGATTAATTATAATAATAAAATTTTCATGATTTATTATATAAACTACTTTCATAAGCCAATTTAGAGTTTGGGCATTTTTTAAAGAATAGCCTTAATTTGTTTACGGAATCAACAAAGAATGTATTTCCAATCATTTTTTACTATGACACTTTACAAGTTGACACCATTGATTTATTATTGAATTAAATTTCATAAACAAATTCAGAACTTGACTGTTTTTCAGATTTTGAACCATATGAACATTTTAAAGAAATTAGTTTTTATAAGAAAATGTATGGACTATATATTTAATCAGAGTTAAAAAATAAAATAAAACTGTATAATGGTCAAAAGTTTCATTTTAATTAGTTTCAGTAATTACTTCTTTTTATCAATTTCTTCCAGCAATTTCATAATAGTATGTATTTCATAATGTATGAATTTTAGTAACATTTAATTACAATGAAGCTACAAACGAGTTTAATCGAATGTTTCACAGTTGTTTAAATATTTGGCCAGATGAGAGGAAAACTGCAGAAAACCACCTCCCGAGTTTATCCGGGTTTTCAAAATTCGAGTACACAACCCTGTCGTACGTCGTAGATGGTCACCCATCCAAGTGCTAGGGGCGCTCGAAACGGCTTGATATTTGGACTCTTCTCGAGTGGAGATCAATGACCATGTATTTCTATGAAAATTTGTACACACCGAAATTTTATGTTTTTTCCAAACTTCTATAAAAATGTTTAGTGTTGCACAATAATTTATTTTGCATCTTGAGAGGGTAGCCTTGCGGGGCCGTATACAAATAAAAGTTATTAGAGCAAAAATTAATATCGCGGTATCATATTAAGTTTCATTTACAAATAAAATACAGTGAAACTCTTATATAACTCCGATTTTAGGGCTGATGGTGGGTGGGAACTAACTCATTATAGCCCGATCCGCTTTTGTTTGTTCACGCCTCAGTGGTCGCCTGAGTGACAACCGTAGTCCATGCGCACCCCGCGCATCTACCTGCGCACCTACCTACGGTGCGGCGTCAATTCTCGGAAAGACTATAGAAGGGAGGGCTATTGAAGGTTTTCACTGTAATTGCAAGTAAATCACTGGGTCGCGTTCAAAGCGCGCGTATGAGCTTCTAGCACAAAGAAAAAAGACGAAAGAAATAAAAAGAATGAAGGCGATTTGGTTGGCTGCTTTCTCATTTTTATTTTTGTAAAAAAAAAGAATTTTTTTCTATCTTTTTTTGGGAAATTTTTTATCTTTTTTTCAATTTCAATGGAAAAATTTTATGGTGGTTGTCCAAATTTGCTCGTTGGATTATTGGTTTTACTTTCAGGAATTCTGCACATTAACTTGATTATTAGACGTTAAATAGGATTTTAAATTAGATTTTAATCTCATTTAAATATCTGCTTCCATCTATATCTTACAAAAATCCTATACTTTGCTTTTTTTACTTCATAATTCTATTTCATTACCTATTACCACCAGATATACTAAGAGATGATTTCCAATATCCTGATATCGAATTCGGCTTCACTACTCGTACGAATTTAATGATGAACTTTCTACTGACCTTTTTAATTTTAGATGGAATGTCATCAACCAAATTTGTTTGATGACCTGCTTAGCCCCTCTTATCTATTATTAATGTATCATGTTATTTCTAAGACCCTGATTTCGATTTCCTCTTCGCTACTCGCATGAATTCAATGACGAACTTCCTGACGACCTTTTTATCTTTAGATAGAATGTCATCAAACAAATTCGTCTTAAAGAATGATTCATTAAATAACAATGATGATATCTTGAATATTTCATATGATTCATCTATTTCTTAATATACACTCGAAAATCGTTAGATATATCATCATGCTACTGACACTTCTACAACTTTCATTTTTTTAAATCACGAGAAGGTTAATGTCACGGAACAAACGCCGCACCAGTGTGCATGTATCCCATTGTTTATCTGCAAACGTGTGAACCAACGTGTTATCTTCAATTCAACCAGTATATTTTTATCGCTCTCGCGAAAATGCAGAACTTTGTGATAATACTGGATCGTGACGCAAGTATTAAGAACTATTTTTAATGGACGCGTGGGAAATGCAAAGGAATTTCCTGATCTCTCATGAGCACTCGCAACCTCATTGACCAATAAAGGGGATCACATCTCTATACATACCTATAGAATTATTGAGGTATGTACCGATTTCAACGATGGCATTTCTATTGATCCTCTGCATTGTTAATGATAATACGACCTGTTTAATAACTTTTTTCCAGTATTAGAAGCGACCGATTACATGCCTGTTGGTACAAACAGTAAAGTAATGGATAAATAGTGATCGATTTGATGCTGTAAAGTGTGAATTGTAGGTAACTATCCTAGACGTAACTAAAAATTTGATGATTAATTCCATCATTTTTGCACACTTTGGCTAAAGATTTTTCGCTTATTTTACGTTTTTCGCGCTTCTAGTGAAAATGCAATATTTTTCGACTTGAAATATTTTTTTAGTTTAAAGTTTTTTTAAAGGCTTTTTCAATAACAGAATTTTCTAAAAAATTAGCTACATTTTCAACAAGAACACGATTTTTTTCCAAAATAATTGAAGTTTCAATTTTTTCCTTAATTTTTTTTATATTAGTTGCCAATATGGTTAAATGATCGTGTGATAAACTATAGGCTTCGATAGTTCGTCAAGAGTAATTAAACAAATTGAAAACTTCAAAACAGGGGAAATAGGGTGCTTTTTCACCAAAATAGGGAAATAATTGAGTTTAAAAGCAAAACAGAAGAATTTTGAACAAAAAAGTTCAATTTTTAAATAAATAGTTGAAATTCAAACCTTTAAAGATGAATTTCCAAACCAAAAAGATGAGTTTTATACAGAGCAGGTAAGTCTTCTATCCGATAAGTTGAATTTTCAACAAAAAAGTACATTTTTAACCTACAAAAATTAATTTTTTACCAAAAAAACAAATGTTCGGTCAAATAAATGAATTTTCAATTATAAATATTCAGTTTTCAAACAAGCGGGAGTTAGTTAAATTTTCATTACAAGAAATTAACTGAATTTCAACAAAAGAAAAACAAATTTCGGGTCAGTTGAATTCAGCAAAAAATACGTTTTTCTAACAATATAGTTGAATCGTTCACCAAATAACATGAATTTTTAACAAAGAAGGATTAATTTGTTACCTGAAAAGACCATGTTTTTCCAAGACTGTTGAATTTTTTATACGTAAAGTGGAATTTAAAAAACTAAACTAAATTTTCAGACGAGAAATATTACTTTTCCGCTATCAAATATGAATTTTCTGCCAAAATACAAATTGACAGCCAGTTGAATTAAAGGAAAAGAAGTGAATTTGTAACCAAACAGTTGAATCAAACAAATAGATGAATTACTAAATAGTGGAATTTTTCACTTATAAACGATACATTTTTAAACACTAATGGAATACCTAAATTTTCAGACAAAAAATTTTCCATCGAGAAGAATTATGTTCTACTAAGAGTGATGAATTTTCAAACACATTGTCGAATCTTGAAGCCGAAAAGACGAATTATCTACAAAATAGTTCAATTTTCAACAAAATAATTTAATTTTCTACTAAATTGTTGATTTTTTAAATTAACAAGACAATTTTTCGCAAATAGGATTTGTAAACAAAGAAGTAAATTTAAAAGTAATCATTTGAATTTTTAACTAGAAAAGATTATCGGTTTCCAATGAAAACTATCGATTTGCATCCAACAATAGAATAGTTAATTGTCATTAAAATAGTTAAATCGTCATCAAAATAGGATTATTTTCAACCAAATGGTTGCGTTTTGGACTAACATAGATGAGTTTAAAAAAATAAAATTTCAACCAAATTTTTAACCGAAAGAAATTAATTTTCAACCAAAAATATAACATTTGATGTTTCTACCAAAAACCGATTTTAATATTAAATAAAAAATAGTTGAAATCAATCAAAGAAATCGATTTTTCAACAAAATGGTTGAATTTCTAGTTACAAAAATTATTTTTTTACCAAAAAATATTTGTCACTAAAAAATTATTAATTTTCAAGTAGAGTTATAAGCAAAAAAGACCAATTTTTTTAAATCCAGTTGAATGTTCAATATATATGAGTTTAAAAAGATGATTTTACCGAATAATTAAATGTATAATCAAAGAAATGAACCTTCAAAAATAAAAACAAAAATTAATTTTTAGTTTTTAGTTAATTTCTTAAAGTTAAACTTTAACCCTCAAGTTGTATTTTAAACCGAACAAAATTAATTCTCTTCGAAAAATATAATATTTGCCAAAAAAGATTATGGCATTATATAAAAAACAGTTGAATTCAACCAAAAAATATGATTTTTCAACAAAATGGTTCAGTTTGTAGTTACAAAAATTAGTTTTTAATCAAATAATATTTTTTACTACAAAATTAATAATTTTTAACAAAATAGTTGAGTTTTAAGGCAAATGTTTTAAAATATAATTGAATGTTCGACAAAGCAGTTGGATTTTCGTCCAGGAAAGATAACTTTTCATCGAAACAATTAAAATATGAACCAAATAGTCGTATTTTTAATCAAACTAAATAAATTCTAAACCAAAAATGTAATATTCGATTTTTAACCGAATAGAATGATTTGCCATCCCAAAATAGTTTGATTTTGTTATTGGGTTCTATTAATTCACACGGAAAACAAATTCTTGAGGCGAGCGAGTGAATCAAGAATATAATAAACTCAAAGAAATTGTCCGCTTAGATTAGGTAAAACGTTTAGTTAGTTTGAGTTAAACGTTTAGTTCCTTTATATAAATTTTTCTCGTAATCAGTAATTTGAACAAAGTTGCTAAGTTTGACATTTTATTATTTTCGACAGATTAAGTATAATTTTATTACGTTTAGATCAGAAAAACATTGAGCTCTTATTCAAATATATTAACATACAGTAGTCAATTTTTCGTCTGGTATCGAGAAAATGAATTACCCTGAAATCCTTATAACGCATTTGGAGGTCAAGTTTGTTGTTTTTCTCGCGTTTCATAATATTTCAATATAGTTACCGCCTACAATAAAAAAAACTTGTAAATTATTAATACCGCAACACACACTCTATTTGATATTAACATTCGCGCACATTTTATGTGCTAAAAAGCGTTTAATTATCTAAACTAAATCTGAACTGTCACTGCTCCCGATTAGACCGCCATTTTATTTCGCTGCTCCCATAATGCACCGGTGCTCTTGCAACAATTCCTTCAGAGACCTATTCTTAATATCTCTTTTATAGCTATACTTATTAGGGGTTTGACTATACGATATCCCTGGTATATGGGAAACGGTCAAAGATATTCATTTTCGCTGATCGAGGGATCTTTTTAAATTCCTTCGTTTTGTTTTCAGCTGAATTTTTAGCTATAATAATAAATAATATTCCTGTCACAGCTCAATTTTTTTACCGTCCTGGATTATTCGTGGCTGTCTGTTCGCGCCAAATTATATTGGCGCTCTTTTGGCGCTATCTATACCTACTAGATAGAAAAATCCATCACGCAGTTCTATGTAGACCCACTAATGTCGCTAGCCAGAATTTGACATGACATTAATATAAAAATTCCGTCTAAAATCTAGCTTGGCTCTAGAAAGTACTTCTATTTGGACTTTGAAAAAGAATGCGTCATTTAAAAACTAATTAATAGTGCAGATTTGTTAATTTAATTCATCACTAAGTATCGATTGATCTGACGCATTATACCTTGTTTATTGGTAAACTATTGAATGCAAGACAAAGCTAATATAAAAAATCATTGCTGAATAAAGACATTTTATCGTTAGGTTTTCTAGGAAAGTAATTTTCCTTTTCGTATGACATGTATCCAGTACTCATGTACATTAAAATGACATATTTCCTAACCTCAAATATTATTCAGTGCTACCAACAGCACTCAACTTTCAGCATGCAATGCAATTTCAAAATTGCTACCAAAAAAGTTGGCAACAATAACCGGAACTGAATTGTAAGAATCAGATGTTCGTCATGCCGCCATTCAGTGTAAATACGTCTCGTTTCGCGACCACGAGGTTTGAAGTTTTCCAGCTTCTTTTTTGATTTAAGGGCGTTGGAATCAAGATCCAACCTCAAAACTGGATTTTCTCATTTTACTCAATAAATACTAGAATTACATCTTTTCTAGATAATCAGGGCTTAGTCCTCTTTTCAATTAAATCTTTATTCGGAATAGAGCATTGGCTAATTCCAATAGTTTTTATATAAGGTGTTTTTTTCCTACCCCAGAATTTGAAAAAAACGTCCCCTCATGAAAGCTATTGAAATTCAACAATTTTTCACTCCAAATAAAAATTTGAATCAATGCATGACCATTTAAAAAATATGTAATTCTAGTATTTATGGAATAAAATAAAAATTCAATTTTGAGGTTGGCTCCTGGTTCCAAAACATTTACAATCAACCTTTTCTTTTTATCAATAATATTTGGAAACATTCTGACAAAAAAGCACATAAAAGCTATATTCCATTTTTCTTACAGAAATCTAGAATTGGTTAATATTCCCAATGTAGCTCATAGTGCTTTTATGTCAGGAATGATTTAATTATAAAAAGTAGTATCAAATATGCAATCTAGGTCGCATCTAGATCTACTAGATTTTACTAGATTCACTAGAACGCGGCAGTATCGCTGGTGTAGATAGCTGCTAGACGATTGGAGCGTTACATTTGCACACTGCTCCAGCATAGTTTCTCGAGATAGTGCCAGTGTAGACTCGTTTCGGTCTAGGCTGGAACAGTATAGCGCCACGAATTTTTTCCATGCGGGTTACATTTATGCAGAAAACGAGAAAAAGGAGAAGTTTCTTGAAAAAAAAATTATTTTAAGAAGGGGAAAAGGGGATAATAGGGGAAATAGACATTCAGTGGAAAGAGTGTCAAGTCGGGAATATTAAAGAGATTTTCAAACTAATCCAATTAGTTGCTATTTTTGAATTGAGAAATGGAAAAATATATTTTTGACATGGCGATGAAAATTTGTTCCGCTGACAGATTATCATTTCTTAAGGAATTAAATTGCTTTAACCATTCTTTCACTAGTTCCTTCGATTCGTTCAACTTTTGGCTTCAAAACTGTCAATTATTAATTCTCTAATTTTTCATCGAAAATATATTTTATACCACTCTTACCTCAAAATCTCAACTTTAACATGATTTTTCGCCTTTCGTGGTATAAAAGACTATTCGATGTTTGTGTGACACTCGTATCGAAATGTAATATTACGTGTTTTTAGGAAGTGTCGGTCGGTTCGAGGTGAATTAATTTTTGACAGGTTAGCAATTAAGTGCTGCCAACAAAACAACTATGTTATTACTTTTTGAGCCTATTCAATTTAATTAAGTTAAAATCTAAAATAAGTTTATAATTCAGAAATTTTTACTATTCCTAATAAGGCTTGTGATCATTTCTGTTTCGACTTTGCGAGCTGGACACTTATATCCCTTTTTCTGAGATAAATTGCAATGCACTACATCGTTTGAAGTGACAATAATATTATCGGTTTGAGTTCTGACCCGGGAATTCTAAAGTCATAATGCTGACTCTAATGCTGACTCTAGTTTTTTTGTTTCCTTGTTGAATTATTGTGAAGTTAAGCGACAAGTAATCTTATTAACAGTGTCTAGTTTTTTTTTTCCTTTTTCGCTTATTGTGAAGTGAAGTGAACTGATTTTTTCGACTCGATCGTCTTCTGATGCTGTGGGGTGCGATATCTGGCCTACATCTGGCCTACATGCGGGTTGGAACCTAAATCGTGGTTGAATTGAATTAATTGAGATTATAATCAAAGTAAATTTGTAGAATCTCCACTTTCCCCTTCAAATCGTCCTTAATTCTTCACCATTTTGTGAATAACAGTTTTGAATAATTGTTTCAAGAATGAATTTTTCTGAACACAATGTCCTTCGATCATTTATCTAAAAGGCCTAAATTTGGAATATTCACGTCGTACCGAAACATTACGATCTGAATCAGAACGCAACATGTTCAATAAGTATAAAATATAGGATAAATGGCTAATATCATTCATTTGATGATATTGCTTTCTTTAAAATGCATGCTCCAGCTTTAATTTGGTTTATAATACTTTCCCAGCTTGTTTATCAGTTATCAATATTATGATTTCAAAAGTTGTTCTAGTCACCTTGTACTGGCTTCCCCTATTCATAATTACATGCTGCAACACATATTAGTGGAGCAAGCGTGCACTGAATCGAGAGTATGATTATGCTCAAGAGTTGCAGTTCGTGCAGGCATAAATTTGCAATAGGTAACCCAATTTCAAGTAATTGTACTCAAGCATCTGCTGCCTTAAACAGCGCGTTCTATTCGAATTGTAAACTTTTCTTCCACAAGGGTGAGCTCGACTCCTATCCTATCAAAGGGTTTATTTTAGGATAATAAAGCTACAAGGCCGCCTTTAATCCTTTCTCTTAGTTCCTTTTGCCCGCCTTTTCTTGAATTGGCCGAAAACACTACAAAAGCTCGAGAGGCTTGGATCCAAGGACCACAACTTTCCAGACATTTAAATACTTGAAAAAAGTGGGCTTTACTTTTTCATAACCGTTTTATTTATTCTTTAATCATCACAGTGCTCGAAAAAATTCGTCTCTTTTGATTTGAAAGTTCAATTATTTCATTGTAAAAAGCAGCTATTTGTTTAAAAATTGTTTTTAAATTCAAATGATTAGTTAAAAATTTATCTTTCCTCGTTGAAAATATTCTATTTGTTGCAAATTATACTTTTCAGTCCGATAATTCAACTGACTTCTAAAAAAATTCGTTTTTTTGGTTCATATTTCTAAGCATTTTGTTTTAAATAATAATGTTTTTGGAGGATGTTGAATCTCTTTTTTGAAAATTCGACCATTTTGTTGAAAATTCAATTAGTTTGTTCAAAAGTCATCTTTTGGATCAAAAATTTAACCACAGTGAAACTCTTCTATAGTGCCGATTTTAGGGATGACGGTGGAATGGAGCTAACTCATTATAACCCGCTCAGCTTTTGTTTGTTCCACTATTTTGATGAAAATTCTTAGCTTCCAAAAGAAAATTGAACTATTTGGCAGAAGTTTATATTTTATCGTGAAAAATTATCTTTTTTTAGAATATACTGTTTTTAATAGGGGTGTCATGTTTTTTATTTGAAAATTCGCCCGTTAGATTGATAACACAGGCCAACAATTCTCAGAACCAGAGACCAGACCTACTATACCCGAAGGTTTTTGCTGCGCTGAATCCGAATCTGACCTCAGAAAAATTCCATCACCCTCAGTTTTCGAGATATTCTAACCTAAAAGGGTCAAAAACCCGTTATTTTGATGTGTTCAAGGCCCCGTAACATCGCAAAAAAAATTTTTTTTCACAAACTGACAATGGTATCGTAAAGAACTACTCTTTACCTTCAAAATGCGATGCCTAACTTTTTGATAAGATTTTTCATAGCCGAGATATGGCGGATTCAAATATGAAAAATTTCACTTTTGACGGATATCAATTTTACTACAAAAATATTTGCCCAGGGAATGAAAGTAGCAAAACTATGTCTATTACAGCTTGTTACATGTTCATATAACCTCAGACACCCATAAGCCGATTCCCTTAACCCTGCGATCACTTATAAAATTTTAAGGCGCGCCATATTGGGTCCGCCATATTGAATTTTCAAAATCTGACTTCATATTCTTAATGAGCAACCTCAAAAACCTATATATAGATTTTTTCGATCGAATACGAT
>NC_046665.1:86939517-86990589 GCF_010883055.1 Belonocnema kinseyi
CTGTAATCATGAAATTTCTTGAAGCTTGTACCATTAAGAATTTTCGTGTTTTTTTATAAAGTTACTTTCATAAATTTAATCGGCTTGATGATTTTTTAATAAATTTAGGTAAATGCAATTCAACCATTTAGAGATAGATCATTAAAGGGGTTATTTAAGTACTATATAATATTTTGAAGAGTCATAGGGTAGGAATTACTTTTAAATACCATGAAAAGTTAAGAAATAAGATTATAGGATATACTAATTGAAACAAAATATCTTACTAGCGCAAGTTTATATTTACTTCTTGAATATTAAAAAAATGTATTATTGTACTAAATACTAAGGTGTATATTTATTTTTTGTTACAGGTACGTGTATCTCATACAGTGGATTATTTTCTATTTGAAAATAGAATTTGTTGATCGTATTGGTATGTAAAAGATGGTATTGGACAATTTCAAGCTCCTCAAATCAATATTTTTTAATGTAGACTGATTTTTTCAATTTAATATTTAAATGATAAATTAGGGAGTGTGCTTACGTGGAAACCTGGAATTGTCAGGGAAGTTTTATGTACCAGGAAAATCCTGGAAATTTCAGAGAATTGTTCACTTCAAGTCCCAGGCATTTTCCACATTTCCTTTGAAAAATTAGTCATAAAAAAGTACGCAAAATGTTGTCTCACGCAACTGTTTCAAACTACAAATTTAAAATGAAAAATTGCTATATGATATTAAAACCATTTTTAAATATTTGAAATTCACGGATAACACTTATATTGAGTTAAAAAAAACCAAGAGTAGAATTCAATATTGTGGAGCTGTGTATTTTAAAAATCACTTCAAAGTCTATCGCACATTTTTTTTCTTGTCACGCTGCATTTCCGTTTCAAATAAAAACTAGAAAATAATTATTTAAACTATTCATAAGGCGGGTTAAAATTGTTAATTTTATACTTACGAAGATTTTGATGTAGTACTTCATCATACTAGTATAAAGTGGGATGATTTTATGAAACACTTAAGCCAAAATCGAATAAATAATAGGGTCACTCTTGATTCAAAACAATGTTTTAGGTGGTTTGAAAGTTTGTTTTCAAAAATCTTGTCTAAAATGTTCAACTGTTTAGGCAATCATCGATCAATGGATATTCATTCTAAAAAGTAACTTGATAGTACTGACATTATCCTTATTCATATAGCGAACTCCTTATTAATATTTTCACTAATCTCAGGAAAATATCTTTTATTTAAAATATTGATATGTTAAATATGCATTGAATCTTAAACATGGAAATAAAATAAAATTTTAAAATATATATTCGAATTCATGGAATTTAGGCATCAATTAAAGAAAATATTAATTGCGCTCAGTATTGGTATTATCCTATTCCAATATACGACGGTGATAAAATATTCAAGAATATCCTGTAATGATTATTTTGTGAAAGCTTTCCAAATGAAGCATGTTATTTAAATTCTTAAAAACTTGTACCATTAAGAAATTACTTGTCCTCATTTATAAAGTTACTTTCAAAAACGAAAAAAAGTTATTTAATTTTACATACAAATAGTACTCTTTTTACAAATTTAGAAATTACTTACAAGGATTTTACAATTATTATGCAATGATTAGGGATTGGTTGTCAGGGATTTTTTCTAGCATTTGAGTAGACAGCCTGTGTAGATTCATTATTGATTTTATTATTATTCTCTTAGAATCATTATGTTTTTACAGAAATAATGTATTAATTATTAATTGGCATGACGCGGCGGTTTTGAACACCCCATCCAAATCGTCTGCGCACGTTTTCAGCTTCTTTTCTGAGCTGGTTTTCAGCAGCTTCTCTGCGCTCGTTTTCAGTAGCTTGTCTGGCCCGGTTTTGAACAGCTTCTGTGCGCTCATTTTCAGCCTCATGTCTTGCCTCCTCTTCAGCAGATGGCGCCTCCCTATGTTGACTGAGGTGGATGGCGGCTGCTACTTGTTGCAAAGTGCCCGGGATGCCCAATTCCTGGGCCCCGCCTGGGCCTATTACTATTGGACCTTCATTGCCGAATCTTTCATGCATGACAATTTTGTGGTTAATATTGAATAAGGGGAAAACATAAGTCCCGACGACTCTTCCAATGTAAACTCTTCCACATTCCAATAGAGGTGTATAGGGCGGAAGTGGATGCAGTACCCGATTTGCATCTTCGTAGTAAAGATCTCTTGGCATGTACTCTGGTTCATACGTTGGTAATCCCCCTCTTCTTGGAGTTATACATCCTGTAAGATGAAATAGAAATGGATGAATTTTAACGCCTAATACAATGAAACTTAAGAGACTGTGCTGGTTTTCCGGCTGGCGGTGTTGGGGAATAAACACAAGAGAGTGCCGCTTATGATGAAAACGCTTTTGCTTGTCCACGCTTGAATGACCACCGGACAATCCCCGCAGCTTCTTTTACTTCTACCTGCGGAGCGGCGTCAATTCCTGGAAGGGACATATGCGTGGGCGTCATTGTCGAGTTTGACTGTATATACTTCAGTAATCTGATCCGGAAAAAGAAGTGATTCCGGTCATGTTTCGCGGAGTAAATTTTTCACTTAAATACTCATTTAAGGGTTCATGATGATAAGGGGTCTGGTTTATGCGACAAGGTTTTACCCCGCAACACGAGATATTTGTTTTAAAAAAGTGCAAAATACTATATGTCAGCACAGAAAAACGCCGATCCTTGAAAGTACGTTACAATAAAAATGAGACACCTGAGAATGAGAATGCAGCTATGTTCATATTGCAGTTCCACACGTACAGTATTCTGATTAAAGAAAATATTGATTTCGAAAATATAATAAATGAGCAGCAACAAAAATACTCCCACTGTTTTTCCTGTGAGTTGATTTTTGCTTCCCTGTGTACCCAAGAGTTAAAAGGGTTATTACAAAAGTTCACAGTAAAAAAAGGATCAATTTGATCTTATTTTTAGGTTCATTTGGCAGACTAATCAAAATGGCCACCAGTTCTTGGCAAAGGTATCATTAAGACATAACCTAAAAATTGTATCTAACCACACGTAAGTGACAAATACACTTAACAGATGTTATTTTCTAATATCAGATCTCGTTATTGTTTTAACTTTTCAAGCACATTGCACGATCAGAATCCATAAAAAGCTATGTGATCTAAAGTACTCTAGATCCCGAATCAGATCATTATGATCTCAAAAGTCCTTCATTCACTCGGGCCGATCAAAATGCTCTGGAATTCGGTATCATTTTGGTTGCATATCAAAATGATATTGAGTTCGTTATCATTTTGAACTTTTTTTTGCCATGTTGAAATAGGTCAAATTATGTGCAAAACTAAAAAAAAAGGTATCACCAATAGTCTGGGAGCTGCGGTCAATAGATGAGCTAAGTTGATTTTAATCCAAGATTCCTGTTACCGACATTACCATCATCGAGATCATTCTGCAGCTTAAGTGGTTTGTGTCTACGCTTAGTTTCTAGAATATTCTCGAAGGTTACCGATAACTTCATGAAATGACATTGCGTAATTGTGAGTGACGAAGTTTTCATAAAAAAATTCAAGATTATTTATTATTTCAATTAATATAGCTATGAAAAAATCAGGGTGATTCATTTATTCCTTATAGACAACAAGGAAGCAATAAATTGTCCTTACAGATATTACGGTCTTTGAGAAAACTGTTATTTATTTTAATTTTTTGCCAAAAATCATGTAATATTTTTGTTTCTTTGTAGGCAGGTTCCTTATCGTCATATCTAAAGGTGACTCTTTTCGAGCTACATTTGTAGATAAATGTCAAGTGTTCAGTTTATTGGAAATAGTTTATATGCGGGACGCCACGGAAGAAAATTCTTATAGCCATAGAATTTTCAGGTTTTTGTTCTAGCAGAATTTGATCCTCTATCATTGATCCAATAAGGATTTTCTTCTATGACATCCTTAAAAACAGCTATTTCAAAACAAAAAAAAAAACGGAACACTTGATATTTATCTACGAAAAAGGTCACCTTCGGCAGATTCTATAATTGGCGACCTATTACAGTTAAAGAAATATTTCTTTTCACTTACAGGTTACAATTAAGAAACAAACTACAGAAAAACCAAAAATCACATTTGATTTTCGGAGAAAAAAAATCGAAAAAAGGCGTTTTTTTTAAGTCTGTAATTCCTAGATTTATGGTACTTGGCACCTTTTTTAAACTAATTTTCCTTTTTTTTTTTAAAGCAAAAAAGTTGTTCTTCCAAACATTCTCGGATAAAAGTACCAGATGACTGGACAATTAAAACGACCATATGGTCAGAATTAGATAACCAACAAATTCATAATTTTTATTAGAGCGAAAAAACATTCAGAAAAAGCAAAATCATCACAGAAAAAATGAAAGATAAAGTTTACATCGATTCCAGGTGAAAGATTCATCGCAACAAAAATTAACCTTGCCAGATAAACTTTACGTGAATCGAAGATAATTTCTGATTTTTAACCTTGCCTGGATAAGCTTTCGCGATATAATCGCCCCACTTTTATTCGAGTTGCAGCGAGAATTACGACACCAGCGCTTTCTATCGTCGTTTAACTTCATTAAATTATAGAAAAATGGGGATTCCCATCTGTCAGTTGTTTTTGCGCTTTTTGCTAAATGGTATTAAATAAGTTCTCATTCGTCTATAACAGTGTAATTTATTTCGGAGGAGATATATTAGTAAGAACAAATTTTTTTTCTTTTTGCTGTTGCTGATCCTACATGTTTTACCGAAATTTTTTCACTTCAGCGTCACGCACTAGATGTGATAAAATTATTCTCCTAACCTCGGTGAAACTTTTGCCAAAATATGTTTAATTTTTAACAGTTGCAAGTCCTACCTGCAACTAATGTTACCTTTTGTTTTTTCTGTGATTGTTTTAAATCTGGTGCCCCGATTTATAGCTCGAACTCATTTATACTTTGCCATTTTCTTATTTCTGCTAAGGAAGCCGTAGCAGGCGACAGCTTTTATTCCATCGTAGAATAAACTTTCGCCAAACAGCATGTAAACTTTAACAGCGGGAAATGTTACAGGCAACACAATTTAACTTTAGTTTTTCCTGTCATTATTTAATGAAGAAACAAGAGTTCAGTTTCGGTAAAGTAGGTGGAAGTTGACAATTTTAAATCTGGAACCTAAAATTGGAAGCGGCTCAATTGTGGATTGCGGTAAAAACTGGAATTTTCAGTTAAAACCAAAAATTAAAAACTGAGCCCTGAGATATTGAGTTTCGATAAATTCGGAGAAAATGAGTGTGATCAAAAAGAGTTCACCAATCCCTAGTGAATCATTGAAGAACTTGCAGGTTAAAATTTCATGTGTTTTGAAAATCGTCTTTGGATGGCAATTAAAAATCTAATTTTAAATATGAAAAACAAATTTTCTTTTAAGATACGAGGATGCTGTTTACGAAAGAACAAATTTTGATTCCAAAAATTTATTCTGTTCCGAAAAAATAAAGGTTTAGTGTGACGGTAGAGTGGGACGATGGTCGTGGGGGCTAAAGCGTAGGCTTTGGACCCACTCCTTCGGCTTGCGGGTTCGATTCCCGCCTCGCACTCTGGAAGAGTCTCGGTGGCCCATGCGGTGAACACTAGCCTAGCAAGGGAGTTGTTCATCTCCGGAGAGTCGTGAGACCGGTACCTCTAGAGAAAAAGGTTTTCTCTAAGTACTTAAGGCTGTTGCTCTTGGTGGTTCGGAACCCACCTTAAACTGTAGGTCCCCCTTCCACCACCAAGTAAGTGTGGAGGGTGTGTAAAGGAATAAAGAAGGTGTAAGAAAAATGTAAACCCTTAGGGGACACATTAGAAGCTTCCACTGTGTGTGACGGTATTCTACTGTTATACAGACGATTTTTTGCCGCATAAAATTTTGTGCAATCTCATGCAATCCCGTGGCATATTATGCAATCCCATCAAATTCCTTATAATCATATGTAATCACCCCATAAGAAAATATATAATCAATATGAGAAAATCAGTATAGAAATAAATAATGTTACAATATTGAAAAAAAATTGATGTAAAAAAATAGAGAAACTACAAGCGAATGATTCATTTATTTATCGGTTTTCCAAACTTTTCAACTAATTTTAATGGATTTTCATCGGTTTTCAGCAGATTAAAAAATGTACTCGGATTTGAAATAATTTCGTAAGATTTCGAAACATTTCAATAAAATTTCGAGAATTTTAAAGATTTTGAGACATTATCGGGGATTTTAAGGGATTTCAAAAGATTTAAAAAATGTTAAGGATTCCAAACAATTATGTAGGATTTCAAAAGATTTTAAAGGATTTCTAGAAATATTTCAAACTTTCAAAGATTTCTAGCGTTTTGTTCGAATTTTGTAGAGAAAATTATTATGTTTAATTTAATTTATATTCAAGGAATTTCAATTGATTCATATTTATTTTAATGGATTCTTATGATCTTAATAGATTTTAAGGGATTACAAAGAATTTATACAGAACTTTAGGGAATTGATTAAAATTTAATATAAGAGATTTCTATAGATTTCGAAAATTTCAATGGATATGAAGGAATTTTCAATATTTTTATTTTGTTTTTAAGCTTATTTTAGAAGTTTCCAAAGAATTTCTAGAGATTTTGAAAATTCTAAGGAATTTAAAATCATTTTGCAGGATTTCCACAGATATTAAGGAATTTCAATGACTTTCACACGATTGAAGGGATTTTTTAAGTCTTCCAAGTCAGGATATACAGTAAAGGGCAGTTCTACCCTAATCGGGCAATTATAAATAAAAATCGCAGTTCTAAAAGCCACTATGGGTAGTTCTAACATTTGGCTTTCATTCACGTTACAAAATCATACATAAAATTAAAAATTCGAAGAAAATTTATATTATTGCTATTAATAAATCATTAATTGTTTTTACCAGTAACGCTCTTCTTACCCATTTGAAATTGATATCAGATTATCTATTAAATTACGAAATTATGTATGGTTATAATTGCGACTGCACGAGGCGCAAGAAAGATTTTTTTTATGTTAAATATAGACCGGGTAAAAATATTGTTATAATTTTTTTTAAATCGCATCTAAATGGATTTAAAAATAATAACACATACGATATTTTACAAAAACTAATAATTAACTAAAGAATTTAAGGAATACATTTAATATTATTTCATTTTCGAAGGGATTTAAATGATTTCTACAGATTGTTATAAGTTTTAAGAGTCTTCAGTGGTTTTAGTGGATTAAGAAATATTTTCCCGCATTTCAAAATATTTCAATGGATTTTTGAAGATTTTTATGATTTCCAAATATTTCAGGATATATTAAGGGATTTAAAAGGGTTTTGAAAGATTAAAAAAATGTCAATGTATTTCAAACCATTTTGTAGGATTTCGAAAGATTTCAGGGGATTTCTAGAGAGCTTTTGAAAGTAAATAAAATAAATTTGAAGGGATTATGAGCTATTCCCAAGATTAAAGGAATTTTCAAGTATTTCAAGGGATTTAAAAGACTTCCAGCGTATTGAGCGGGGTGTTAGCGAACTATAATGATTACACAGGACCGCCAAATGGTTTTGGGAGTCTACTAGGATTCTAATAGGTACACTTTATGTTTTTCGCTTCGCTGAACACGAATCCATTCACAGAATTGTGTCAGCATTCAGTATTTGCAGTAAAATTTAAATAATGGTTAAAAACCTAGAATTTCTGCATAAATTTCGTCCCAAAACATACAAACCCAAAATTAACAAGTCGCAAACCCACAAGCTAGTAAGTCCCATACCCACAAACTCCAAATACACAAGCTCCATATCCACAAACCTACAAACCCCAAACCCAAAAATCCCAAACGTACAAGCTCCATATCCATAAACGTAAAAACCCACAAACCCCAAACCAACAATCCCAAAACTCACGAACCCCACACCCAAAAACCCCAAACTAACAAACCCCAAACCAAACAACCCCAAATTATACCAATTTCTCCATTGGTATCATAAGATGTAAGGTATTCGGGTTTGTAGGATTGAGGTTGGTGGGTTTGAGGTTTGTGGGTTTGTGGTTTGGGGTTTGTAACTTTATGGATATGGATCTTGTGCATTTGGATTTTGTGGGTTTGGAGCTTGTTGGGTTGGGGTTTGTAGGTTTGGGACTTGTTAGTTTGTGGGTTTGAGGCTTGTTAATTTGGGGTTTGTAGGTTTGGGGACGAAATTTATGCAGAAATTCCAGGTTTTTAACCATTTTTTGAATTTTACTGCAAATCCTGACGTGCTGACTCAATTCTGCGAATGGATTCGTGTTCAGCGACCCCAAAAACACAAAGTATACCTATTAGAATCTCAGCAGACTCCCAAAACAATATTGTGGTCCTGTGTTATGATTAATCTAATTTATATTCAAAGGATTTTAAATGATTTTTACCTATTTGAATGGATTTTTATGGTTTTAGATGATTTTAAGGTATTTAAACCAATTTCTAGATAACTCTAGAGTATTAATTCAATTTTAGTTTAAGCGATTTCTACGCATTTTACAGATTAAAAAATTGTTTTAAGTAATTTCAAAAACTTTCAAAGAATTTCAAGGATTGTAAAATCATTGTATAGGATGTCAAAAGATGACAAGTAATTTCAGAAAATTGAAGGGATTTTTTAGAACCACCAAGTATTTCAATAATTTTAGTTTATTTGGTAAATTTCAAGGGTTTTCTATAGAACTTTAAGGAATTCAATCTATTTTATTTTCAAGAGATTTTAAATGATATCTACAGATTTCTACACATTTTTTAAGGTTTTAACCAATTTCGAACATTTTAATGTGATTAAAAATATTTCACTCCCAAATGTATTAATGAATTTAAAGAGATTCTTTAGCATTTTTATGGGTTTCAAAGGAATTTCAAGCGATTTTAAAGTTATCAAGGGAGTTCGTAAATTCTTGATGTATAAAGTTGTTTTCTCCAAAATGTATATTTTTGTGTACTTCCATATGAGATTACGAGTGATTTAAGATTTTTTTGGTAGTTTTTCTGCTTTTTACATTAATTCCTTGAATATTTTTATAGAATTTATTCCAATGTTGATAATCCCAAAATCGTTTTCTTTAAAATGAGTTTTTAAAACAAATTTCCTAGATTCGCGAAACGACATCTATAAAACATTTATTATTGTACTGCAATGAGCAGTAATGAACAGTAATGAGCCTTATTAACTTATATGATCGAGGAGAGCCTCAATTTCATCACGTCCCAATTTAAGATAATTAAACCCCCATTAGCATGTCACCTCAACAAATGAAAAAAGATAAACGATTTAATAGCTCTTTCTTCATTCATTTAAAAAATTAAACAAAATAAGTAGCCTAAAGGCGATAAGTGCGGTATGTACAAAATCGAGTTGCACGTTCCAGAGGTCAGGTAATAAAAGAAAAAGAAAAAGGCTGAAGACAAGTACAGATAGTCAGTTACCTTTTTTTTAATTGCCAGTCTTTTCATTACTTTTTTTATTATCTTTTATTATACAAATATTTCAAAGGAATTCTTTGAACACAACGTGAATTTGATTTTTAAAGAACTTTTTATGCAAAAATGTTGCTTATCTATTTACTGTAGCACTTCATTTGGAATTTTGAAATAATTTGTGTACCAATGAGTTCATAATGATTGAATTGTTTAGATATGTTTGTACGAATTTTGAAAATGTCTATAGACGGCCGCTTTTTTATTTGACATATAAAGTAAATAGATAAGGTGTTAAAATTGTTCTTATTTGTCCATTTTGAATCATTAACTTGTAAATATGTCAGGTTAGTCGAAATATTGTTTCAATATAATAAAAAAGATTACCAAATCCAGTTCTTTTAATAAATAAATTAAGGTGAAAAAGGTTAGGTGCGCAAATAACTATTATTTTTCCACTTTGAAGTAACTTTTAAATATTTCATGTTGGTAGATCTGACGTAGCTTATTTACAATTTTCACAATATGACCATTAGAATTTGTAATCTATATGATTACCAGCATATTCTTAGCTATAAAAGAGAAGCATTTGATTCAAAAGACTACATAAGTGACGCAATTTTTTTAATTTACGAGTTCCTTTGTGTCACACATCTTTGAAATCCATGAAAATAGTATTGAGCATCTGAAGAAATCACACTTTTTTTGAAAAAAACAATATTTTAAAAATGAGACAAATCCACTAAAAAAATATTTATTTTTCACTAAATTATGATTTTTTTCACACGTTTTTCAGAAAAATGAAAGATTTAATAGCTTTTTTCCGTTTTTTACTTCCTGGCCAACTTTCTGCCATGAAATTGAGTACTATGCGATAGTAGGCCTAAATCTTAATTAATTAAAATATAGTGAAATACTAGTGCCTAGTACGCACCATTATAGTTTGGTGATTTTTACATTTTGCCGAAAATCATGCAATTTTATCAGTTTTTAAATAATATTTTAATGGATTTTACGGATGTTTAAAGCGAACAAACTCTTAAATTTCCAACATTTTTTTGTCAGTATTAGCGGAACTATGTAGTCTATTGAATTACATTCTTCTTTTTATCATTTAGAATATATAATTAAAAGATATCAAAGTATAATCAGGTAGATTCTTGAAATTCCAAAAAATTTATTTTTCGGCCACCCACACAGCGGATAATTTATCATTTTTTTTAAACTTTTCTCATTGTAGAGGCCTTTTCTGTGTGGTATTTCTATATACTAATAGTTTAGGATGTGGTTTGTTTAAAATTCACTCCTTTATTTATAATATTCTAAAAGTTATCTGGGACTTATTAATCGGATAAGTAATTTTTTATTTACTAGAATTTTATCAAATTAAAAAAATTTTCAACGGTGCCAGGACGTTTGTATAACTTTAGAAATTTAACCATTTTATTATTTATTCCATGGGCGTGGAAAACATGAAAAAATCGATTTTTTGAATGAAAAAATGGCTTTTTTGGATTCGTCTAGACACATTTTTTTTAGCAAATTCGCTACAGAAATCTCTAACAATATTATCATTTGGACACGATTAAATATAATATGATGATGTATTTAAGAAAGGTTGGTTCTTAAAATAATTTTTTTTCATACGTGAGGCATAAAATTATGTTAAAAATAATTAACCTGATACTATATTATTACAAGCAAAAATAATTAATATTCAATCAAGAAAATATTGTTACAGATAATTCAATATTTTCTTGATCGAATAAAATATCTCTTGTCTGAAGAGAATTTTCGAGATTGAAATACCTTGATTTCTGTGTTTAAATACATTTTCCTGAAAACCATAAATTTTTGGAATCATACAAATATTGTATCGCCCGTATTTGTACCGATATTTTCTTGCTTCAATGCTATAGATTATAAAATATGGTTCTTATATGTACAAAAAATGATTTGGTTGACCTGAAGAAACTTTTTAGTTGTTTTTAATCAAATATTTTGGTGGATGGTGTATTTGGATGATTCCACAACAAAATTTGTTTCGTTCAATCAAATATTTTATTTAATCAACGAACATTTTATTGAACGAAATTTTGATGCATATCTAAAAAATAGTTTTTTTGGTTAAAGACAATTTTTTTGTGAGTGCACTTACCAACAGAATTAAGGAAAGCCGTCAATGCGATTATCAAAGTTCCAGCAAGGATCTTCATTATTGAAAATACTGGTTATTCGTAAATAGCACAACGAATGAATATTCTATATTAGTTTTTTTCTAGTACTTATATACTTGTCGCCATCTCTTTTATTAATCG
This sequence comes from Belonocnema kinseyi, assembly GCF_010883055.1. Taxonomy (NCBI): domain Eukaryota; kingdom Metazoa; phylum Arthropoda; class Insecta; order Hymenoptera; family Cynipidae; genus Belonocnema; species Belonocnema kinseyi. The sequence goes on from NC_046665.1 coordinate 86,951,302, forward strand.
AAATTATATCAAATATTTGTAAAATGGACTAGAGTGGGAACCTTACTTTCCTGTAATAATTGTATTTCATCAATATTTTTGGGCCAGAAGAAGGGGAATAAGAGTGCAGATTTATGGTAATATGTCCAAAACAGGGAACTAGAATGACTTTTATTGTGTAATGGAAAGATTAATACAAGGTTGGAAGGCACAATGAAATGATACGTTATCAGTTATATTTAACACACGTACCACAGATTCTAAAGTTTATATATAGATTATTGATAACTTTTTTCAGGTCTTTTCGGGGTTTTACTAATATTTACTTCTTGAGACTTATTGAAGTTTGAAATTTCGGTTTGAAGAAACAAATTTACAGAAAATGGTTTTTTGTCAGAATATCTAATTATACATTTTATAAATAATTTTGAAGCTGCAGATCAATAATTCGAAAGAAAATTATCAGGAAAATGGACAGTTTTTACTCAAACAGTTGGCAAGTTTCCAATGTACACATGTATTTTAATAGAAAAATTCGTCTATTATTGAAATGTTAACCTTCTCAACAACTTTTTATTAGATGCGACTAAACGTCTCATATTTTGTAGATTAGACCCACTGAAACAAATTTTTTGTACCCATGAACTGGACCGATTCGCGATTTTTAGTATACATGATGTTCGGGGATTGTTTAAACATCGCATAAACAATTAGACGAGGAAATCGACATGTCCTACAAATTAAAACCATGGGATTTTTTCGGTTTAGCTATTGGGGTCCGAAATCACTTCGTCATAAATGCAAGAAACATTTTGACGCAGGAACGTATTTGCATTTATGCAAGGAAGGAAATCAGAATTCCTAAGAACCAAAACCACAGAAGATTTTTTTATTAAACTAATACAATCGAACAGCAATTCAAAATAAATGTGGAAAACATCCTCTAGCAGGAAAAGTCTTCAAATTCATTTTAAGGGTTATTTCAGCATCCCTTAAACATTCAAACAAGTAAATCAACATTTCCAGCAAACCAAAACCACGGCAGATTTTTTTATTAAAGTATTGGGTTCGGAAATAATTAAAAATTAAATGTTTGGAAAACATGCCCTAGCGAGGAAAATTATTAAATTTATTTACAGGGTTGTTTTCACATCCCTTAAAGGTTCAAGAAAGGAAGTCAAAAATTCCTATCACTCAAAACCGCGGAAGATTTTTTGATTTAACAAATAGGATCAAACAGCAATTAAAAATAAATGTGGAAAACATCGTCTAGCAGGAAAAGTCTTAAATTTAATTTTAAAGGTTGTTTTAACATTCCTTAAACAGGCAAGCAAAGAAATCGACATTTCCAAAAAAAGAAAACCACGTTACATCATTCGATTGAACTATTGTCGAGAAAAATAATTTAAAAATAAATGTTTGGAAAACATCCCCTAGAAGGTAAAATAAGTAAATTTATTTAAAGCGTTCATTTTTCCTCCTTTAAGGATAAAAACAAGGAAGTCGACCATTCCTAACAATTAAGACCACGGAAAGTTTTTTGGTTACATTAGTAGGGTCGAAAATCAATTTAGAATAAATAACGTAGGAAATATCTCAAAGCAGAGAAAGTCGTTGAATATATTTTAAGTGTGGTTTTAACTTTCTTTAAACATTTAAGCAAGACAATCGTTATTTCCAAAAAATGAAAACCACGGGAGATTTTCTAGATTAAACTATTGGGGTCGAAAATCATTTGAAAATTAATGTAGTAAACATCCCCTAGCAAGGAAAATTTTTTTAATGACCTGAAGGATTCTTTTAACATCCCTTAAACATGTAATCAAGGAAATCGACATTAAAAAAACACACAGCATATTTTTTGATTAAGCTATTGGAGTGAGAAATCACTTTAAAATAAGTTAAAATAAGTGAAGGAAGCGTCTTCTACCAGGAAAATAGTTTTAATCTACTTTAAGATTAAGGGAAACATGATTAACCCTCAGCGTTAAGAGCTCGTTATGGAAAGCTGTTTAACTTTATATTACATAATGGAATAATAAAGTGTTAGGAATTATGATTACAATATTTCTCCTTCGACTTTCTGTTTATTATAATTACTGATTAGCAATTTTAGTATTTTTTAAACGTGTTTTTGGTCGACCTTTATTTTAATGTTTAGTCATCATTAGTTTAGTGGAAAGAGATTCTCTAATACGCCAAGTTTTTCTGATTTGGCTTGGCCGAGTTCTGTATAAGCTAGATAGTTTTACGAGATTTTCAAGATTTTCAAGCATTTAGCTTGCCAGGAGAAACATAAATCAATAATTCAACCCATGCATATCTGGGTTAAAATAAAATAAAGCGAAAATGATAGGCTTTGACATCATTCTCAGTCTTAGGGTTTCATTTTTATGATCATTTCAAGGGAAAACCAGGGAAATAACAATATATTTGTTTTGACTGGGAATTTTACAAATTTGCAGAAGAAAATTTATCTAATTACTTCAAATATAAAAAATTTAATAGAACATGATATATTGCAGTTTAAAATAAGTTTGATTTAAAATTTATTAAATATTAAGTTCAGTTGTCAATACGATTTGAAATACATTGTTCTAGCATCTTTTAGTTTAAGAAATTTTCATTTAATTTCTTAATTATTAAGTGTACATTTTCAATGAAAAAAATTAAAAACTGCAGTTTTAAATCATAAACCAATTAAAAATTAAAAGCTTTTGAATCTAAACATTATGGATCATAAAACTTTTTAAATTGATCTACTATAAATTATAAATGAATTCATGATTACAGATCACAATATACAGATTTTAGCGATGAAACTTGAACCTTTTCGAGTTAAAAGCCTAAGTACTCAAAAAATTTGAAACTTCCGTTAAAACTGTATAAACTATTTTGAATTTTAAAGTAATTTCAGAAGTATAAATTCATAAATAAACGCTTTTATTCAATTTGAAATTCTATTAAAATATTATTTCAGTCTCAATTATTCTATTTTTAACCCATTTATTTTAAAACTTTTTAATTAAAATAGAGGAACAATTTTTTATATTTAGCAATTTGTTGAATATACATTTTAAATGAGCAATTATAAATCAAATATTCAAAACTAAGCAATTTTAAACTTAATTTTTTTTAAACTGAAAGTTTTGAATTTTAATATATCGCTTAAACAATTATTGATTTGAAACGACTTAAAATAAAAATTATTTAATTTAAACAGTTTTATTTATAAAAGATGTTTGAATCTGACGATTTCAATTTTAAAAGAAGGGGAAGAAATTGGCTGGTATTTAATTTATTTTTAAACAAATTATCTAAAAAATCTATATTTTTTACTTTTTTTAAAATGTGAATTGAAAACGATAACTTGCATTTTTATTTTTTGACCATAATTTGTACTGTTCAATTGATAAAAGTTCAACATTAACCACTTTGCAGCTTAATAGCATTTAATTTAGAATTATTCGTATCGACTGTGTTAAAAGCTTTCATTTCATATGTTTGCATTACTATATATTTGAATTTACAATGTTTTGAGCTCAATTTAAAAAGTTTAAAATTAAAAAATGTTCCACTTTAACTGGTTTAATTTGTAGTTCAGTTTTGATTACTTTAAAAGAGAAACTGCTCAGTTTTAAGAATTAAAATTTTTTAATTTCAATGACCGTGAAAACACTTTTGTAACCCGGGAAATGGCCGATCATTTTTTTCTATTAAAATGGCCACCCTAGTAACATATAAACAGAAATGATGGGAATCATCCCATCAGTTGCAAATATTACATTTTTTTGCACTGGAACATTGAACATTGTTTCACTATTGACAAAATAATTTTTTAAAGATAGAAGATAATTAGTGTTTATTTTAGCATCCTTTATGTGTTCCTTGAATTGTTCTTGTATTTGCGCACGTGACATCGTTCATGGCGCACTTAATTTCTTCATCACTATGTGGCTAATTTAATCTCGGACGTTATACCTTATAATTTCTAATTATTGAGAAGTGATGATCAACTTGAAATTGTGATAATAATATACATGAATCGTTTAATAAATTTAATTTTCGAGAGCTATTTGAACTACAGTACTTGCGAAATGAGAACAGCCTCAAGCTTTAGAGTAATGAGACACGTATGAGGGTCGTCAATAACAGTTTTCTGAGTAGGGTTTGTCGGTGAGTAGTAAAGTGGAGAATTGGAGATATATAAGGGAATATTCCTCTCAAAGTACTCAATTCATTTTTCCTTCACAAAATATAAATGGAAGATTTGATTGTTTTAATTAATATAGTTTGGCATCTATAGATATATCTAGAGAAATATTCTAAAATATTTGCTTAGTTTATGTGTATTTTATGTTTAGGGATAAGTCATTAGAGTGAAATCTTATACGAATAATAGACTTTTTACTGTTTCCTTTCTTCCAGAATGGAAAGAAAATGTTACAAGAAGGTAAATATAATATGTATAGGCGGTAATAATCAAGAAAAAAACCTTTTCGTTTCGACTTTGTTCAGACAATTTTACTAAAAGTTCGCTACGACGAGTCGGAATCGGGTCGACTTCATCATCAGATAGCTTATTGATTACATATAAGGTATTATAAACTATATTGTATATACAAAAAAGAAGTGTTAAACATAATTCACAAAGAATGAAAATGAAGTAGTCGAGTACGATACCTTCAACATAACGAAGAATAAAAGAATGACCGAAAAGCTTGGCGCGAAATTGTCATAAGACATCAAATTCAAAGTTTACCTAGATAGCCGTTATAATAGATGAAAATAATAAAAACATGGTCTTGTGTTCTCTTAGGTCAAGAGCAAATGTGTGTGAATCTGTATGTTTTTATCATTTTTGTATATTATACACAGAAAAAACTGGAGGTTCAGTAAGGCTGCGGCTCAAGTAAAAGTAGGCATCCTTTAGAACTTAGGCTCTAAACTTCTAAAGGAACTCTTTTTGAAGGTTCCTTTTTAGTTCGTTGATATCCGATGATAGATAGCCATTGGCGGGTGCCGACGTTTTCGACTGCGCATGTGCCGAAAAGTGCGGGCCTATTAGAAATCAACAAATATACTATGAATAATCTACTGATCAATATCAACAAACGCTTTTCATTTTTTTTAACAAACTAAATTGAATAAGAGAAGCACCTAACTTCTTTAAAAAATGTAGTATTAACGTAATATTGCGAGTGTGTATTATATATTTTCAAATAGTATCGTACTTTTTCGTTTATGTGCATTTGGAAACGTCTGATTTTCAACATTACCTTAAAAACTGTCTCATTTAATGTGTACTATGTTCCTTTAAGAATTACTAATTTCTGTAACTTTAGCTTCTTTATTAAATTTTTCCCATGGCAGTATTATTTAATCCGTATTGTAAAGTAAAATATAGAAAATCTTGGAGTTTAAAATACCCTTCAATATTTCAAATTCTTTGAAATATTTTGATAACCCTCGTAGCTTTTGAAATTTCTTAAAAACTCCTTGGAATGTTTAGAAATGCAATCAAATCTTGAAATTCTATTTAACTTTTAATCGATTTAAAAATCTTGGAATTTTTAAATACTCCTAAATATTTCGAATACTTTGAAATCTTTTAATATCCCTTAAAATCTTTGAAATCTCTTTAAAATTTCTTGGAATCTTTGAGAATACCATGACATCTTTGAAATCCTAATTTTTTCGCAAATTTTTCTTTTTCAATAGAAAGAAATTGTTCGCCGAAAGCATTACTTGGAGAATATGTAGTCCATATTATCGACAATCCACAACATATGTAAAGGAGGCCTTTTCGAGAAAATCCATTTTCAAAATTTTCAGAAAAAACGCAACCATTTTTCACATTTTTAAAAATATTTTGGCAATTTTATGAAAGTGTTAGGTTATCTTCAACAGCTTCGACAGTTCCTTCATTTTAAGTGTTGAAATCGATTTAAAAATATTGGACTTTTAAAACACTCAAATATTTCAAATCATTTGATATCCCTTGAAATCATTAAAATCTCTTAAAAATTCCTCGGAATCTTTAAAAATACCAGAAAACCTCTGAAATCCTTAAAAATCCTTCAATTTTTGGAAATCTAGTGAAAAATTCTTGGAATCTTAAAATACCCTTAACTATTTTAAATTCTTTGAAATCGTTTGATTTTCCTTCAAATCTTTTCATTCTCTTTAAAATTCCTCGAATTCTTCAAAAATACCATAAAATATTTGAAATCCTTCAAACTGCGTTTAATTTGAAATCGATTGAAAAAAATCTTTGACTGTTAAAATATTTTAAAATATTTTAAATTCTTTCAAATATTTTGATACCCCTTTGAATTAAAAATTCTTTTGAGATTCCATGGAATCTTTAAAAATACCATACAACTTTTGAAATCCTTTAAAATCCCTTTAATTTATTGAAATCGATTGGCATATCTCGTAGTTTTAAAATACTATCAAATATTTCAAATTCTTTGAGATTTTATGGATATACCTTGAAATCTTAACAATCACTTTAATATTCCTCGGTATCTTTAAAAATATCATAAAATCTATGAAATTCTATAAAACCCTTCAATTTATTGAAATCTATTGAAAAATCCTTGGAGTCTTATAATGCCCTTAACTAATTTAAATTCATTTAAATCTTTTGATGCCGCTTAAAATTGTATTGTGCCCTTTAAGATTCTTCGGAATCTTTAAAAACAACATAAAATCTTGGAAATTCTTTAAAATGCGTTTCATTTGAAATTGATTGAAAAATATATGCCCTCAAATGTTGCTAGTTCTTTTAAATCTGTTGATATGCCTCGAAATCTTGAAATCGTTTTGAAATTCCTTGGCATCTATAAATACAATGAAACCTTCGAAATCCTTCGAAATACCTTTAACTTGTAAAATCTTGGAAGTGAGTTCCTTATAATCCATTTATTATTTTGAGTTCCTTTTTATTGCAGCTCTTTTAGAACCAAAATTTGTTTCTAATAGAAACCCCAGTTTTGTAAGTTTAACGACTATCTACGTAAAGTGAAAACTTGATGTTTTATGACACTTACGCACTAAAGCTTCTTGGCTTTTCTTCTATTCTTCGTTATGTTGAAGGTATTTTATTCGACTCTTCCTTTTTGTTTGTCAATTCTGTTCAACAATTCTTTTTGTTTATATAACATAGTTTATAATATATAGAGGTTTATACGCAGTTTTTCTTGACTGGTAAGCACCCAAGACTATGTTTTTATCATTTTCGTCTATTATAAGGACTATCTACGTAAACTAACAACTTGATGTTTCATGACAATTATGCACCAAGCTTCTTGTTCTTGTTTTTATTCTTTGTTGTGTTGAAGATATTATATTCCACTGCACTTTTTTTCTTTTGCGATTCTGCTAAAAAATTGTTTTTTGTTTATTCAACATAGTTTTTAATATCCTATGTTTGATCAATATGCTCTCAGATGATGGAGTCGGTCTGATTACGAAACGTCATATCGAAGTTTTCATAAAATTGTTTGTATGAGGTCGAAGCACAAAGGGTTTTCCTTTTTTAACACTGTTGTTGATTCTCAGTACTATCACAAAATTCTTTTTATGTTTATACTAAGGTTATTTCACAAGTTTGGTCAAGGAAAGCTCCTCCTTTTTAGCAGAATCTGGAACACGTCGCGATTCTAACAATTCTTATCGATTCGGTTTCGAATGGAGAGTTCTCCCTCTGATAGATAGTATTTTAGCAAAGTAAGATATAAAATTTACTATCCATCCAGATTCACTTTCATTAGTGATTTTAATAAAATTAAACTCTCCATGAAAACTATCCCCCAAAGAGTGCTTCGCATTTTACGTCCGCAGCAGGCTAAAGGGTTGCAGGATTAATTCTATAAGTAAAATCAACATATACACGATTAGATGTACTCCCAATAACGCTACATTATTATTTATATATTATTTTTAAGACAATATTTCATCTAAGAATAAATACTAATAATAATAATAAATACTAATAATAAATACTAATATATTAATATATTATAATATTAAACGTAAAAGAAAAATCATTTTAATACCGAATTTTTAAAATAAAATTTAGCACAGAACATCTAAATAATGAAAAAATATATGCTAGCATTCAGTAGGTTTTATATGCAGTGAATCCTCGTCCAACTTTGGGTAATATTTTTAAGTTTTGTTGCAGAATAACAATTTTTTGTTCACGTTTCCCAGATTAGAAACTATGAACTATCTCATACGGGCAGGAGGTAATCAAAAGTTACGGAAATAAAATATTAGTATTTGAAAATAATTGTGTTCACAAAAATACTATAAAAATACTACAGCTTTTCACTTTCATTGCCATTTTATTTTATTTTTTTCAAAATGCAAGTTGGTTGTTTTTGTTTTAAATGGTTGTGACAATTTAAATGTCCAAAAAAGACAACGGACGTGAATTTTAAAAAGCAGAAGTGAAAGTGAAAACTTTACATAATAGGGCGGCCGCTGACATGTAAGAAAAAGTTCCAGTGAACATTTAAAAAATTTCAACTTTTAAGGCTCAGCAGTGTTAAATTCAAAACATTTTAAATTTAGCAATAATAATTTTGAATTCATTTAACTAGAAGGATTTCAATCTTACGTATTATTGAAGAATGCCGAGATCAGTTTTCAATTTTATGACTTTATAATTGAATTAATCAATGAATAAGTGTCCAGGTCTTCAAAACTGCATTTAAAATCTTTTGAATTAAAAACATAACTTTTAAATTGAGAGTTAAGCGAACAAAACATGATAAATGCATGTTTTGGAAAAATGAGTTACACAGAATTTATAAATAGTGCACAAATTTATAAAGCGGAGCTTTTTATCATTTTGGGGTAACTATTATTATTAAAAATTGCAAAAAGTTACACATATGTATTATTTTTGTAGTTTCAAATTGGTCAGAATTAACCTTTGACCGCGAGCTTTTGAAATAAACCTGGGATTTTAAATAGAAAAAGCTCAGTTTTCAAATAAATGGAAAAATAAGTGCTTCTTATTAACTTTATGTAAATTAAAGTTTAGTCACTTTTTAAGGAAAGTTTAAGGAACAATTTTCACCGAATAATTTTTCATTTTTGTCCCCCCCCCCCCCTCCTCACCTAAATCCTTTTACTGTACCCGAAAAAATGCATGAAAAATTTCAATTAGCAGTTTGACTTGCAATTGATGCTAAGGACTGCGAAAGTGAATAATTATTGATTGTTTAAATAACTGAAAATTCTCTATTACAAAAAGTATCACTCTTAATATTCATTAGCTGCGTCATTAAGTCCATAAAATAGTAATTTCTAAAGATTTTCAGGGGAAAGAATTGTTTATAACAAATGAATATTGTTTCAATAATTGCCAAATACCTTTTTTTTTAATATTGCCATCAACATTTGTTTAATTATTAATGTGTCATTAATTTTAGAAAATAATAACTTTTTACGATATACAGGGGAAAAATTGTTTAAAGAAATAAACACTGTTGAAATAATTTCCAAATATTTTAAACAAGATTTATTATTCTTTTCATTTATAAGTTGTATCATTTATTTCGAAAAATAATAGATTCACAATTCGCACGGGAAAAGATGGATTAAATAAATGATAATTATTTAAGAAATTTTAAATGAGGTTAAAAAGACTTAAAAACTTGTCACTTATCGAATGAACAACCTTATTGTTAAAATTTATTTTAAATACCGCATTTAGCATGAAGTTTACATAAAACTGCTATTTTACATTTTTTGGGATATTTTTGAGGCACAGCGCAAGGGGTAAATGTGAGAATTAAAAGTTATTAGGGGGGGGGGGGGTTATTCCTTGAAGATTCTCATTAAGAAATGATTACACGGAAAAAAGTTTTTTTTTTAATTTAAACGACTGTCTATGAGTTTTGGATACATTATTTTGTGACTAAGGGATTCTTGTCAATTTTAAGACACATTATTATACATTTCCGGTCACTTCCATTATAATAGGAGAAATAGTAGGAGAAAGGTTAAAACTATTTGATCATAAGTGTAAACTTAAACGTACAAAAAAGTGAATAAAAAGTACATCTTTTCCATTGTTTGCTTTTCTGATTTGAAATCCGATCGTAATTTCAGTTGACGAAATAAAAAAATGAGCAGTTTAATTTTCCGCAAAACGGGATTTTCGTTTTCCGTAAAACAGAAATTGAGCCGGGTAGGGGGGGGGGGGGGGGGGGGGGGGGGGGTCGACCCCCAAAAATCGAAATTCGATTTCTATGACCACCCTAATTTAGAACTACGTCTTAGAATAGACCCTTAAGGGGTGCATAAAATATATCATAATTAATTATGTCTGTTAGCGTGGTTGTCGAGCAAAGAAAAATCAACCCGTATAGGGGAAGCTCTTCTAGAGAGAAGCAATGACGTACAGATAACTTAGAATCATTGAAAGTAAAATATAGTCGTGCTACCAGGATATTGCAAAGAATCGGCGCTGTGGGTGGAGGGTTGGGGTTCACCCACTCGTCACCCCTCGCGAGGAGTGGGTGGTAGCGAGGGTGGTTTCTGGGGAAGGGGTTCGCCGAATCGAAGGGCAAGAGGGAAAAGCCGGGCGACGCACGCGCCGAACATGCGCTTCTCCCCAGCCGGTCAGTCGCGCGCGGCCTTTCACACGCGCCATATCGTGTTATCGTTGGCCTCCACAAAACTCCTACGCACGTCGCTACACCGTTGGCGATCTTAAAACTCCTCCACGACCCAACCGTCTCGACATCGGCAAGGTCGTCAGCCGGTCCGTGTCTCCACTTCTCCAGTGGTTGGTTGGTTGTCCAAAGGTTTTGACTCTTCTCATCTCTTGTGTGCCCTATCTTTTTTTGTGTCACATTTTTTGTCTTACGTGTCTTAGATCTCGTGCAACTGTGTTCGTGTCGGTGCTTTGTAAAGGCGCGATCTTGATTATTGAGATTACGTAAAAAACAGAGAAGAGGCGATAAAATACCTGTACCGAACATTGAGATTTTGGGTATGAGTTCTGGGATTTGTGGATATTGAGTCTGTGATGGTTTCAGCGGTTTCCGAGCACGTGTGCGGTGAATGACAGATTGTTCTTCCTCAGTATAGTCCACGCGGTGGATAAAGTACATTTTATATTAGAAGGTATGCTTTTTTCAGATGATACGATTTGTAATTTTACCAATTATAACGATTTCCTAATTCACGAAAAGCATACAAGTCTTTTGTTTATTTATATTTATACAAATTATCATACCCATTTAACGATGCAGAAAAGCAATACCTTCAAATTGACTGTGAGAGTAGCAAGTTACGCTGTAAAAGTTTAATATTTGATATTGGATATTCGGCGAGTACATTATGTCCAGAAATTCTCGTTCAATATCCATTTATATTAAAAACAAAAGCTTTGGAAACTTTACTCTACTGTCTAAGACTTTGGGATAAGCTTCAGATTTCTAAAATGTTCGTATAACGTTTATTACAGGATTCAATACAGTCCCCAAAGTAATAAAAAGAGTCCGTGAATTATTCCATGACTCTCGGAATATCTTTCACTATGTTGAGATTCATGGAATAATTCGCGGACTCTTTTCATTATTTACACCAAAAAATATTATTATTACACCAAAAATCGGTGTTAATAGAAATCCAATATTTTTCCTAGTCAAGTTTCGAAGACCCTTTTTTCTGAATATCTTCCTGTAAAAGGTGACATGTTCTCTGCTTCTTTTCAACATTCACCGACAAAGGTGGTTTGCACTTATTATTTTGATACCAAAAGAATGAGAGTTCTTTTAACTGCTTGCATTCTTATTTCCTTCAAGGTTTGAAGTAGCCATTCTTCAGAAAAGGTAATTGAAGAGTATACAACGACGAAAAATCGCTTGGATCTTTTTTATTATATACATATAACGGCAGGGTGTCTACTAATTGAACCGCGAAATCGGGAAAAAGTATGTGTTTTTATTCACCAGGAAATCGACACGAATTTGAATCAGAAATCTGACTTTTTTTCTTATTCATTGCAGCGCTTATGAGGCCATTGTGATTTTTTGCAAAAACGATCTTTTATATAACTAAAACACTTCTCTTTCACTTTCTCACCCTTGATAAGAAAGGATACATTTAAATTGTCTTGATAGTATGGTGTATATATAATGATAAGAACTGTGCGAGTTAAAGTTTGCGCTCGTTGCTATTAAAACATGCCAGATTGTACGTTATCATAAGTGTTGATTTAATTATGTAGCCCAAATGCAAATATTTTGAAGCATGATAATTTGCTGGGTTATATTATGGCAAAGGTGGTCCATACCTATTAAAAAGTAAGCTTGTTTCTCAAACTTATTTCTACACTTTCGTTTCCACGGCCTTGACTCGAAACTGATGAATTTTTTATCAAAACTACCGCTATGCCTCAGGAGCACTCAATTTCGTATCTTGATAGGCCAAAATCGATCCACATCGCGTGCTTCCTGCCGACATGGTGGCCATGTTTATTACCGAAATGTTCACCGTTGCATTCTCGTTAACTGAGAAAGTAAACTTTATGCTTCAGAAGGTCGATAGCCTCACTTTATAGACTTATTGTTTTTCTCATTTGAATCACTTCATTGCTGTTTCTTAAGCTGATTTAAAAAAAAAATGTATATAATTTTCGTTACTGACTATTTGTTAACCTGGTTGATTGTTGTGATTCCCACCTCTCAGTAGCATTAACGGGCCTTCAGTATTCTTCCTCTATCTTCTTTGAAATTAGCGTCGCTTCCAGTTATGCAAAACGGTTTTGCAAAGCAGAAAATCTCATTAGCTCTTTATGCTAGAACAGAAGCGCATGTTGCTGTTGCTGAGTTGCTCCATAGAGCACTAAAGGGAAATTAGGTGCACACTAATCCTTTGTAGTACATCCCATTCTACTAGTCTCATATAGTATATATCTCACTTTGATGCATTCACTATGTACTAGAATTTTAGTACATTCTCGTTTTTTCAATATTTTCTATCAATGCCTTGTTTTTTTATTTTTTATTTAAACCTGATTGTCCCCTTTTCTAGCAACCACCACCCACTCTTTTCCTCGTTTGTGCTCTGCTTTTACTGCAGCAGAAGTCTGTGAAAGAAACTCATGTTCCCTATCGGTTAGACTAAATTCACTAAATCCCAGGCGACCAAAATGTCAGCATCGCCCTTTTGGCGCCACAAGGAAGGTTTCCGCTAAAACTTAGACGTTTTCGGTGGTTGAACGAGGGGACGTGAGGAGCATTGTCCTCGTCCAGGATCTTGTCTTTCCTCCCTTACACCAAGTGATCTACCTGACTCAAGCTTGTATTCTGACATACAATACTCCGGACCCTCAGATAGGGGATGAAAGTTTCTTCATTAGCGTGGTGAAATCCATCAAATCTTTTTTGATACCTTTATCAGCTTTTTGAAACGAAGATGTTTACTATGATAATACCCAGCAAAAGCTGTTTATCCATGATATATTGTATCATAATAAATGGTCTTTGATCTTCAACAACATAGTGATATTCTGTTATTGCATAAAGGGATTGTGTGAGATGCCGTATTACGCATTACAACTAGAATATGGTCGTTACTTCTGAACCATTCTTCACAATGAGGAATAACCATCTACAAATTTGCATAAAGTCTCATCTCAATTTGTCACAAGGATTTTATAGACAATGAATAATATTATATTTAAAAAAAAGAACTACTTTTTTCTTAGGAGCATATATTTGTATTCATGAATGGAAAAGAAGTGACCCTATATCATTTCCCTAAAAGCTGGCATAAAAATAGTAAATATGAGTCTCTTTTAGGAGTTTAGGGACCGCATAAAGTACGTTATCAATTTTCTGTGGACGGGGGGGTGGGCAGGTAAATAATGTTACCAACTTAGGTAATGTTTAGTATGTTTTCTGATGATACATTTTAACCAAGGTTTACCAAAAGTTCCCTTTTTCTCTTTTTTTCACTTAAATACGAACTGAATTAACAGAACCCACTAAGAAAATCCTACTTTTATTGGTTAACAGTTGCCTTTTGTCAGTTGCAAAGTCTACTGTTATATTTTTTGCTCGTAATACATATTTTCGTTATAAATTCTACTATCTCGTTGAAAATGTAATTATTTTGTAGATAATTCAATTATCCTGTTGAAAAGTCATAGTTTTTAGTAAAAAAAACTATTTTCTTAAGAATTCATTTTTTTGGTTTAAGACTTATCTCCTTGGTAGAAAATTGTACATTTGTGTTGGAAATTCGTTTAATTATTTGTAGAAAATAAAATTTTTTTTATTGAAAATTTGACAATTCCAATTTTTGTTACAAATTTATATTTTTTAATTAACAATGCAGCTCTTTGGTTAAAAATGTATCTTTCACTACTTCTTGAGAATTATTTTTTTTAAGAGTCATAATTTTAAATGAATATTTTAGAATTATATTGATAGTTTATTTTATATTTATTAAGAATTTTGTTTTAACTGAAAATAGAACTTCCATTTTAGGTTAAAATCTCGTCTATTACATATATCGTTGAGAATTCATTTTTTTGGGTTGAAAATCCAACTGCTTCGTAGAAAATTCAGCTTTTTGCTTGATAATTCAACAAATTTGTTAGAAAAGTAAACTGTTTGGTTAAAGATTAATTTTCTCATTGAAAATTCATATTTTTGATTAAAAATGCGCCTATTTATTTAAAATTTTGACTACTTGGTAAAAAGTAAACTTTTTTGTTGAAAAATCATGTTTTCACGTTGAAAATGAAAATGTTTTATGGGCAATGGGTCTTTTTGGCTTCAAAAATCTATAATTTTGTTAAAAATTCATGTATTTAGTTAAAATATAAACTTTTTTGATTATAAATTAATATTTTATCTACAAGTTAAACTATTCAATTTTCTAATTCCAAAGTTGAAAATTCAACTAGTTGGTAGGAAAATCATTTATTATGTTGAAAATTCGTCTTTTTGGGTGAAAAATTAATTTTGTGACTAATTGGGATGAGAAGTTTGTAAATTGATTTTCATATCTTGAAAAGTATAGAAGATTTAGTGGATAAGGCGTTTTTGAAAAAAAAAATAGATGAAAATTTTACCTGAGTGAAGAAGTGAAGGTTTGGTTTTAACTATTCGCGTGAAATGATCCCTTAATGTGGAAACAGATGGCGGTGTGAAATAATACTAGCACATATATCTAGCTATTGATTTTTCTGCAGCAGTGACGTCTGGGTTGTCGGTTTTACCACCACCTCTCGTACTCTGCATACGTGCTGCTTTTTCCTTTTCATGTATTTGTAACATTATAGCTCATAAACGTATACGTAGCCCAGAAACATAATCGATCTCGGCAATCAGCCTAGTGTCAGTGTACAGAAGCGGTTTTGCATAAGATATTATATATATAAATATAAATATTACCTATAGAGTCGAACGTTCTACCACTGCGCTGCGTACCCTGGTAACTATTTTTTATTTTTCGAGTAATTAACTTGAAACCAGTCAACCCCTTCATGTTCCGATACCTATTAGATTTCCCATCAAGTAGCCACTCGTTTTACTCAAGTTTGGGCATTTTTTCAAAAGGTAATAGGAGACTTTCAAAATATCTCATTCAATAAAGAGGGAAACTGGTTGTAAACTTTACCAAAATAATGTCGAACATTTCCCAAATGCTTCATGTCCCAGCTTTAAACGAATTTTGCGGAAGCTCTCCCCAATCAATTTCCTCCGTGTATCTATAGTTGAATGCTTTTGATCATTTGATCAATTTGATCCCGAAATTTGATCAAAGTTATGTGCAACGCTTTTATACCAATTTCGGAATTTTTATTTGCTCAGTAAATGGCGCATCAGAATAATCTGATTCTCGATATCACTTATTGCCTGTCATGAATGTTCATGAGTCGCAACTGTCGAGCATTCGATATTATGCCTCATCAAGTCATGAGTGTCAACATGCACATTGCAGTTTCGATACGATCATTTCGAGGAAGTTTCCTACATTTTTTTTCGAAAACTAATTTTTATTTTTGCGTGATTACGATACACTTGGCGACAGAGTTTTATTACAGTTTCTTAAAGGATTATTTGCGAAAAAAACGAATCTGAATGTTTTAAATTAATATGTCAAAAAGTTTTCAAGATATCGATTTTTTTTAAATTTTGTGATGAGACAGAGGAATGTCCTCCCCCCATGAGACGTTTTAAGAGGGGTAGGGGTGCGATCTGACATTATTTCTGTGACCATTCACAGGGGTACTTTCCTCCCTCCCTCCACTAAACGTTTCATTATTCCATTTAACAGAAAAAATCTGTATCTTGAAAACTATTCGAGATATCGATTTAAAAATTCCAGATAAGTGTTTCTCGCGAAAATCTCATCGAAATCAATATTCCGAAATTATGTTAATCAAAAACGAAAGTCAATAATCATTGCGATTACGAAAATTATAATTTCAACATAGCAAAATCGAGATATCGATTTACAACTTTCAGATTCGTGTTTCGCACAAAAAATCATATAGGAATTCACATTAAAACTTTGTCGCCACGGATATCGTAATCTCCTCCTAGTTTTTGATGAATACTTGAATTGCGTAAATGTACGGAAACACCTTCTGAATGTAAACAATCATTTCCAGGACCATAGAGATTTATTATAGCCCAATATAGGAAAATTGAAATTTGGATCCCACCTTGCAATTCAAGAATTTGTAAAACATTCCCTGTTAAGTTATAAGAAGCTGTAAATCCTTTAGAAGTTATCCTCTTTGTTTAAAAAGTCGCCTTTCTGCATTTAAAATTCTACAATTTGGTTGAATTTTAGTTTCTCTCTTGATTGGAGAACCTTTCTTTGTTGAAGATTCAACTCTTTTTTTGGAAATTCATCTTTTAGCATAAAAATCCATCTGTTATAGTAGAAAACTAATTTTGTTGGTGCAAAATGAAAATATTTGGTTGAAAAGTCATTAGTTTTGGACGAAATATCAACTATACTTCTTGTTGGAATTTTTTAACTGAAAATCTAACCATTATATTTTAAATCTGAAATTAATTGTTTTTTGATGAAAATTCAACTATTTTGTTGCAATTTTTTTAAAATGTAACTGTTTTTTAATAAAAATAAAAAAAGTTTATTGAAGGTATCAACTATTACATTTTTCTTTTGCAGGATAAATTTTTTGGTTAAAAATCCAACTACTTGGTCAAAAGTTTATTTCTATTGTTAAAAATTGAACTTGAACTCCACTGTTTTTAAATAATTTTTTCGGTTTAGGATTCATAATTTTTATTTGAAAATTATTCTTTTTAATTTAAAATTGAATTATTTGGTTGAAAATTCGCTTTTTTGTAACTTTTATCTCTGTAATCAAAAATGAATGTATTTTGATTTTTGGTTAAATTTTTTTAATTTAAAATGTTATTATTTAGTTGAAAATTAAATTATTTTGTTGAAAATTCATCAATTTCTTTAGAAAGTCATTATTTTGGGTTGAGGAATCAACTACCTTTGTAGAAAATACAGCTATTTAGTTCAAAATTAAATTTTTTTGTTAGAAATTCATGTTTGTTGGCTGAAAATTCAACTCTTGTAGAAAATTTACTTTTGAGGATATAAATGAATCCTTTTTTGTTGAAAATTTAACTGTTTGTTTCAAAATTCATGTATTCGTTCTCGTATTTTGTTGACATTTTTTTTTTGTAGAATAATAATCGTTTTTGGTTCAAAATGCAACTACTTGATTGAAAATTTAAACTCCTTACAAGTAAATATTATTTTTTTGTTATTCATTTTTTAACTAAAAATGTAACTATCAGAGATAAAGATTCAGCATTTTAATGTAAAATTAATCTCATTTGGCTGAAAATTCAGTCTTGTTTATTTAAAGATTAACTTTTTTAACTGTAAACTCTAGTATTACTTTTTCAGTTGAAAATCAAACTACTTGTTGAAAATTCATTTAGTTTGTAGGAAATTCAACTTTTTCTAAAACATTTTTCGTTTGTCTTATGTTAGAAAGTATTGAATCTTCCAGAAGTGAGAGTCGGAACTAGGTAAACTTAATGAAACACTTTTAGAAAGAAAAACGAAGATGATTTTCAGACTCATAGATATTTATAGCCCAATATAGGAAAATTGAAATATTTTTCCTGTCCTGAAATTCAAAATTTTGGATCAGGAAAAGTGGATCATTTTGATCTGAAGTTGACAATCGGAATGATGTGCAACGGTTGGATATCCCGGGCGCCACTATGTATTCTTCCATTGTTTTTATATATTCAAAATGCATATTTTATCAAAAAATGGAATACGAACTTTTTTCTTTAACCACACAAAAATCAACGATTAGTTTCTTCCTTTTCTTTCCTTCTTTCTTTCTTTCTTTGTTTGAACTGTTTTTGGTACATTACACACGTGATGGGGCAATGAACCAGGAATAGTCCTTTTAATCATAATGTAACGCGGAAACCTAGTGCCTAGTTTTAGGAGGACTTTGTAGTGCCTCGGACTGTTTGATTTAATCGCGTCATTATAGCGGTGACTTCGAGTAATTGACTGTATTAAATTTAATAATCCAACCGGGTTGCGTTATCCAGCCAAAACTGCGATACAGCGTGGGCGCAAACCGTGAATTCGACTCTATTACTTAATGATGTCGCCCAGACTCTGTTTGTCCAGGACACAAATGTTTTCACAGAATTTAATTTACTATGAAGCTGAATAACATTTTGCCTAAATGTCTGACACGCAGAGAAAAATGGATGTTTACCCTTACCATCTAGATGTTTCCGGTTATCATATTTAATGTTTAACTATAGGACAGCCACCTAGAATAGTATATGGCGTTACTATCCCATACTTTGAACATCTTCTATTGAAGATCCATCTGTACAGTCTGACATTTGCTTGACAATTTGATTAAATAAAAATTATGGTTAGATTATACTGTTCAAAATAGTATTAAATTTAAAATACCAATGTATATTAAAATAAGACAAAATAAGTTCAGCTGAATTTTTCAATTCTTAACAACAATAAATCATGCTACCTTTTTCCAGTTATCCAAAAATAAAATTGGATTCCAAATCAACAACAGACCTAACCTACAATCAAATGTAATCACATTAAATTTCTGCCATTCTGGACAAATTTTGGAAAAAGTTCCATCCATACGTTGCACTTTAATCATGAAGAGCAGTCCAATCGACGAATTCTATATTATTGCTTCCAATGCAAATATTGAACAATAATTGAAGAAATGAAAACACTTTAAGGTTTCAAGCACGGTGCTTTCCAACCTGTATATTAAATATAATATAAAATGTATATTAGGGCCATGTAACGAGTGGATCACGTGACCAGATTCCTACGTTATCCTCACTTTTTTTTATTTCCGAACTTATTTTCACAGGAAGCGCCACATAGAGTTGAAAATGTGGGATAATAAATAAGAAGCACTAAGGAAGGTGGGTCTGTTCTTAAAGTTTAATAATTATAAAAAAGGCAAAAAAAATTATTTACAACAAAAAACTCTGTTCATAATTATACAAATTTAAGACCCTCACCACTGTTAGTGCTTCTTGTTTAATATCCCAAATTTTCAAATCGATGTGGCGTGTCGTGTGATAATAAGTGGGGAAATAAAAAAAGTGGCGGTGAGGTAGGAATCTGATCACGTGACCTACTCATCACATAGCCTTAAATTTCAACAACTGTTCATACAAATGACTTTATATACATTTGTATTAAATTTAATACAGATTTTTCCAGCAGTGTAAGCACGTGTAATATAATAGGTTTGTGTACACTGAAAAATAATTAGCATTGAACCAAGACAATATCGGTACGAATACGGACAGCACAATATTTCAATGATACAAGAAAATTGGTTTTATCTCAAGGAAATGTAATTAAACAAAGAAAATCAAGTTTTTTCAATCTAATACGTTTTCTTGAGACAAGAATTATTTTCTTAGATCAAGAAAATATATTATGTTCGTAACGACATTTTTGTATTTCAATATCCGTTCTTTTTCGGTGTAAAATAGAATCGATTTTTGACTATACCGCCGTGATTTGAGAAAACACCGTTAACTGTAAAATGAACGAAGCCGAGAGAATCGTTACACAGAAAATTTTCATTTTTCCAAAAAAATGGTTAAAAAATGTTAATTAATTATCTAAAATGCAGTTACCGGTATTGACAGGGATGCCGAAATTCAGAAAACATCGTAACGGGAAGTTACGGCTCTCTTCGAATCACGGACCTCAGAAATAGGCCTGTTAAGAAAACAACTTTTTGTTAAAAGTTCATCTTTTTTGGTTAAAATTAATTTTTTTTTAAATCAACTATGTAGTTAGAAACTATTTTTTTGATTGAAAATTTTACAGTTTTGTAAAAACTTCTTATTGGCTTCAAAATTCAGCTATTTTAGCAGAAATTTGCATTTGTTTGTTGAAAATAAACCCTATTTTGTTTAAAATTCTTTTTTTTTTGTTAAAAAAACAATAATGTGGTTGAAAACCAAGCATGTACTTGAAAATTAATTTTTTTTGTTTTAAATTCATAAATTGTTGGATGAAAACTAAACATTTTCGTACAAGATTCGTCTTTTTGTACTGTAAATTGAACAATTTGGTAGAAAATTCTACCATTTGATTGAAAAAATTAACTTTTTTGTTAAAAATTCAAATTTCGGTTTGAAAAATCGATTTTTTTAAATTTAGTTTTTTAGATTGACCGTTTATATATTTTGAATGAACTATTTCGTTGAAAACACTTGTTATCGGGTTGAAAAGTAAACTACTTTGGTTGAGAATGAACACTTTTGTTGAAAACTAATATTTTTGAGTTGAAAATTAAATTGTTGTCGATTTTTTTTGTAAATATTCAATTATTTTGGTTGAAAATTCACCTATTTTGTTTAAAATTCGTATTTTTCGGTTAAAAATTTCATCTTTTTCGGTTGAGGATTTAACTATTTTGGTGAAAATGAACTTTTTGGTTGAAAGTTAATACTTCTATATTGAAAATTCAATTGGTTTGTAGAAAATGCGTTTTTTTGGTTTAAACATTGAACTGTTTACGTTCTAAATTCAACTATTTTGTTCCAAATCCATTTATTGGACTAAAAACTCACCTATTTGGTAGAATACAGGGATTTGAACGAAATTAAGGGGCAGTTTTGGATATTTGCCAATTATTTCGATAAATTTAAAAGAATTTGGCTAAAAACTAAGCTTAGTCTAAAAAATTGTAAAAACATAATGAGCCTACGAAGGCACAATGTCAAAATTATGTGTTAATCGTATTATATATAAAAAAGAATGAAAAGGGACGTAACGAAGCTTTCGTTACGTTCCTTTTTATTTTTTCCACATAAAACTTTGACGAAACATAAATTGACAGTGTGCCTCCGGAGATGCATTATTTTTTAGTGACTTTTCATACTTAGCATTATTTTCAGGTAAATTATATGTAATTTTAAGAAATAATTGGAAAATATCTGAAAAAGCCCCTTAATTTCGTTCGAATCCCTGGTAGAATATTGAACAATTTGGTTGAAAATTTACTTTTTTGTGTAAAGTTAATTTTTTGTTGAAAATTCTTATTTTCGATTTGAATTTTTTTTTAATACGAATTTCTTCAGTATAATATCAACGGTTACATTTTTTCTCGAGAATTGATTTTTTTAATCAAAATTCAACTACTGGGTCTAACTACTTTGGTAAAAATAGAATGTTTTTTTTGTTCACAAATTTTTTTAACTGGAAATTTAAATATTTTATTTTTCTTTGGAAGTTTATATTTTTCATTTTTAATGCAACTGTGTGGTTGAAAAAATTTGAAGGGTTTCAAATTTAATTTAATATGTTACCTAACAATAATTTTATTTAGAAAAAATTAATTTCCCTACTTTCGTGAAATAGGTAATAGTTATATTTATCCATTCGACTTGATTGAATTATGAAATATATCACCTTAAAGTATTTCTCATGTCCTCGCATGATTGTAATAACTATGAGAACTCTTGCTGTTTCTCCACTCGAATTAATCAAGATTTTCAATTCAGCGACGATCTCTTAATAGAATTTATTGTATTTTTTTGCGCAGTGAGATACTTGATTTGTAAGCGTAAATGCATGCATTAGTCGGACGAGTATGCGACATTTGCAAATTGTACGTAAATGTCACGCTACGCCGCGCTTTTCGCATCACTCGACTCGAGCCCTCGTGGAAGCGGCGTGGCATGGCGTTACACGCTATTACGAATCTCTTCTTCTTAGACAGTTACGTGGCGCTAATTGGCAAGTCTGTCAATCCATTCTCACTCAGTTCTCTCTAAAATGAGTATGTGAGTCTGCGAGTCTGCTCAACTCAAAGCTAAGCGAATTAACCTTTTATTGTTGATAAAGAGGCAACCGTATTAATAGCACATGACGGAAATTAGCGTCGTGTATATAAATTCTTACTTCTATGCAAGTGCTTTGAAAACTAAAATCGGAAATAAGATCCCTCACTTATTTTGATTGCTACTCGCTCAAAAGAAAAAAAATCCTCTAGGTTTTGAAATAAAAGCACTTGAAAGCTTAAAGTCTTCTAAATTCAATGATATGATCAATTTTAAATTAAAAAAAAGTAATTCCTAGAACTGCTGGCCCACGCACAGTTTCTCAGCTCGCAGGGCAAGAGACGATTGCGACTCTTACCTGAAAATCACCAGCAGCATCGTAGGAAAGGCGCAGTGCGCGGGTAGTCACTCGAGTATATTGCGCAATATTATGCATTCCAGTTGAAAATTGTTCAAAAGGCCCTAAATGTTAACGTTTCGTCAGAAATATTCAAAATTATATTTCGTGCATAACAATGATTTAATCAGAAATTTAATTATTGCACTGCCCTCCCATCATATAACTACAAATTGGTGGCAATTCAACCGCTTCTTGTCTCCATTTGTTCCCACGATAAAGTATTTAATATTTTTGAACTTTGAGAAAAGTTATTACGTTAAAAATTTTTGAAAGAATATCTGTGCATTTTTTCCGATTTTTCCTAACGTCGACCGTTTTTTGGGAATAGGTGAAACTCGTCTCTTGAAAAAAAGGGCCAAAAAACCCTGTTTCTTGGGATATTTTGCCCCCCTAACAATTAAAAATAATTTTTCATGATAAAAGTGATCATATAGTTGAATTCAGTAGACTCTAATCTTTCAGATTCTTTCTATTAAACAATTCAGAGATTTTTTTAGCGAGTTGCAATCAAAAGATTTTTCAAAAGATTATTGAGTCTATCATTTTATGATAATCTTGGTCTTTGCGTTATTCAGGATTTTCCGGCTCCTTTGCATGCGCCTTGCATAATCTCCTTAATTCTCCGTTCACTCTCTTTTACCCCATCCCAGGGAGACAATTATTAATAAGCTTAAGTAGAATATTCATAAAGTCTTTGACACGAGCAATGCAATTTTCTATCGTCAAACACTATTAGAGTACCTATCTAAAAATTAATTGTTATTGTGTGACTAAAATTTTGCTTCATACGCAAGGCATGAAATTAAACAAGGCTGAATAACTATTCCGATGAAGTTGCACCCTGACTATCAAATATTTAAATTCTGTTTTATATTCAGTCATCACGGGTTGTCACCTGTTTATCTTATTTTACCTATTGAATATTTAACAGACTAGTCGGGTTTCTAAGCCAAAAAGAATTTTTTTTTAGAATATAGTTGAATTTTCGACGCGAAAAGTAGAATTTTCGATACAAACTTTCATCATTTCATTTTTAATAAAAAGGATGAATTTTTAACAAGACCGTTGAGTGTTCGACGAAAAAAGATGTCTTTAACGATATAGATGAATTTTCAAGAAAATAATGAAACATTCAACAAAATAATTTGATTTTAAATTAAATAGCTAAATTTTTACTATACAAAAAAGAGTCTTCAACCAAGAAGATTAAGTTTATACCAAATGACGAATTTTCAACAAAATACATTAATTTTTTACAAAAAAAAAACATAAGTGTGTAACGTTAGATGGAATAGTTAAATTTTTAGTTTAAAAAACAACATTCAGATAAAAACCAGTAATTTTCTACCAGTTTAATTTCACAAGAAAAGACGAATTTTTAACCAAATAGTTGAATCCTCAACCAAATAGATAAATTTTCGACAAAGAATATTCTTTTTCTACCTAAAAATACGAATTTCGAACAGAGCCGTTAAGTTTTTTTATCTAAATAGTCGAATGTTTTAGAAACTTCAAAAAGATTTTTCATCCTGAAAATATGAATTTTCAATAAGAAATTGAATTTTCAGTCAAGAAAAATAATTTTTTACCCAATAGTTCTGTTCCCAACTGAAAACAAAACAAAGATTTACCCAAATTTTCAACTTATAAAGGAAAAATTTTAAAATAAAAATGGAATAGCTATATTTTAAGATAAATATTGATATATTCTGGTTAAATGTTCAAATAAATAGATTAATTTTTAACCCAATAGTTTAGTTTTCTCCAAAAGTAGTTTAATTCTCCACCAATAATACGAATTTTCAACAAAAAAGTCCATTTTTAAGCAAGCAGTTTCATTTTCTATTAAAACGTTGATTTTCTAACCAAAGACATTAATTTTTTACAAAACATGTATTATCAATAATAACCAAATTTTCAATCAAGTACATGATTAATAAAAATTGAACCATAAATGAAATAGTTAAATATTCAGTTAAAAAAATTAACTTTTAACTAAAAATGAAACGAATTTTCAACAAAACAGTTAAAGTTTTGATAAAAAAGGAGGTCTTTAACAATATAGTTGAATTTCCATAAAATAATTAAACTTAAAAAAAATTTAAACCAAGTCGCTGATTTTTGAACATACAGAGAATAATTTTTCAACCAAGAAGAATAAGCTTCTGACAGAAGACAAATTTTCAACAATATACATAAATTTGACAAAAAAGAGTTAGTTTTCAGCCTAAAATAGAATATTCATTTTCTCAGTTAGAGAAAAAAAATAATTTTCAATGACTTGAATCGAAAAATACAAATTTTTTAGAAGATAATTGCGTCCTCAATCAAATAGAAGAATTTTGAACAAAGAAGATTAAATTCTACCTCAAAAGATGAAGTTTTTATGTTTAGAAAACAGTTGACATTTTAACAAGAAAGTTAAATTTCCAATAAAGAAACATGAATTTTTAACCAAATAGTCTAATATCAAACTAAAAACGAAGTTTTTAACCACAATTGCAATCAACAAATTTTCAGTTTAAAAGTTAAATTCAACTAAAATAGCCGATTTTGAACAAATTAGATAAATCCTCGGCCAGATATATAGCATAGTTTAATTTTTAACAACATTATTTATTTATTTAACGATTCGATAGTGATAATACGAGTGTATTTATAAGAATATCTTACTATCATAACATTCCTAAAAGCTTATACCATTAACAATTTACTTTTCCCTTTATAAAGCAGCTTTCATAAGTTAAAGAATATCGCTATTTAATTTTACATGTAAAGAAGTACCATTTCTACACATTTAGATGTTTTGAGTGCCTGAAAAAGCATTATGTTGGAACTAAAGTATTAAAACTCGAAAAATAATCAATACTGAATGTTGTGTATCTGGTTACTAAAAATTCTGCATTTTTTATATTTTCTGACATTATATTTATGTATTTACATGTACAATAACTAGCGTTCTTACGAGAAATGTTTTTCGAGTTTTTGTTTTTATCGGTGGCGGATGCACTACCGCGAATCATGATTAAATCATTCTCAGATGGATAATCAAATGGGTTATTTAAGTATTGTGTAATTTTTTTAAATGGTGTAGGATTGCAATGATTAAGAAATTTTTTTCAAGGAAGTCGTATTGTCAACAGAGAATAAAAGAATTTCTTAACATCTTTACAGACTAGATGGAGTTATGAATAAAAATTTTTAAAAATTAAATTTTGTCTGAAAAAAGTATCTTCTCCTTTCGCTCCGCTGGGAATCAATCCTCTGAACTTCCGATTGCTGTTCGGGTGTTTTCCCATTAAGCTACTAGAGTAAAGACGTCAAGAAGTTCTGTTATTCTCTGATGACAATACAGATTCCTCGACAAATTTGACTTGTAACATCTGACATATTAATGCGTTTATTTCTGAAAAAGGATTTCTTTCTCGATTTCTCTAGTAGCTTAATGGGACACCACGCGATCGGCAATCGGAAGTTATGTGGTTCAATTTCCAGCGAAGCGGAAGGAGAAGATATTTTGTCAGAAAAAATTTAATTAAAAATATTAAGAAAATGGCCGTACTCTATTCGTGGATTGTCCGGGATTTTTTCCGAATTTGAGTACACATTCCCTACTTGATATAGTTTTTTTAACTTAATTAATTTTTGATGATCTTCGATGAGAATTGAACATTCCAGACATCGCTTAGTCACTCGTTTTCTGTATCTCAAACCCAGGTACCTTTTGGAAATGTGGCACGTGGCTTAATTAACTTTCACATAACTTTAGCGAGACTCAATGATGCAGGACATCCATGGAATTCAAGCAATGTCCGTGAGCCAATTGTCTTATCGATCGAGCGTAGGTCGGTTGCCGGTTCGATCCGGCACGTCTTTACTTCTTTTAAAGAAAGGGGAAAAAAAGAAAAAGTCGAAACGAACCAAGGGTAAGACTGGAATAAGGTTGGGGATCGCGAAATTGGGGAGGACGTTTGATTTATAGCGGTTAGAACTTCACCCCTCACGAGAGTATGCTCCTAAAAACCCTACTCAGCGCGTTTGAGTTTCGCGAATTTAGTCCTTTTGGCACCAGCACTAGCAGCAACCCTCCATTCCCACCTCCACTTTTACCTTTAGATAGACCCCCGTTCCGCCCTTCAAAATATTGCCAGCACGTGCAAAGCCGCATCGCGCGTCGATAAGCACTTTAGTACTGTGCTTGCAAATAACGCGGAAGAGAGACCATGGTTATTTCCATCGGAATCTTAATAAGATTTCCTCAAAATGTTGGTATTTTGATAAGCGTTATTTTTGGTAGCTTTCAAAATTACATTTAAGATAAATATCCTTTCTGTATTCTGCAAGGACCTACGACTCTTTAGTCAACTACTTTATTTAGTTGCATAAACAACTTGCGTAAAGCGATTGAAAGTGGTCGTGCTTCTGTGGAAAGTGATCAACGCTCTGGTAGAGATTTTGATCCTGATTTGGGAAAAGTTTTGAATGGTTTCTGCATGACGATAAAACACTGGCCCATTGATCACAGCTTATTCAGCAATTTCTGGTGAAACCTATGTCACAGCCTCCATGCAGTTCTGACCTGGCTCCTTGTGATTTCTGGCTGATTCCCAATTTGAAATAGCTTGCGAAGATGGTGGAATCGCTGAATGCAGAGGTGGCGGCTTAAATTCATCGGATCTGAAAATTTTTTCTGTGAAATAATTAAAGTCTGTCTGAAATCAATTCAGTTCATATTTGAAATGTTTCTGACATATTTTTTAATATTTGTGAAATTATAGAAATCTTTGAAATCTATCTAGAATCTTTTTGAAATAACAGAAATCCTTCTAGAGTCTTTTAAATCAATCCGATTCTTTTGCGAAATATTCGAAATCTTTCTAAAACCTTCGAGATATCATTGCAACCTTTTTCAAATGTTTGTGAAATCTTTGGGCAATATTTGAAATCTTTAGAAAGCCATTGAAATCTTTATTCATTTGTAATCTATTTGAAATCCTAGCGAAATAATTCAAATCTTTCTGAAATCAGTTCAGTTAATATTTTAAATATTTTGGTCATATTTGTAAAATTATTGAAATCTTTGTAAATGCTTGAGAAAGGATTGAAGTCCTAGTGAAGTCTTTTAAATATATCCGAAATCATTTAAATCTTTTTGAAGCTATTCGGAAATAATTAGAGTTTTTGTGAAATCTTTGAAATGTACCTGAAATCCTTGCGAAATATTCGAAATCACTGTGAAATCCTTGTGAAATATTTGTAAAGTCTTTGCGAATTCTCCAAAAAATTTTTGCGAAATATTTCAAATCTTTGGGAAATCATTCAAATCTTTGGAAATTCTCTAAAAATCTTTGCGAAATATTTGAAATCTTTGGGAAATCATTGAAATCTTCCCGAAATCATGAGGAAATCATTAAAATCTTTTTTCAGCATTTGAAATCTGTCTGAAACCTTTTTGAAATAATAAACGTCTTTGTGAAACCTTTTAAATATATCTGGAATTTGTGCAAAATATTTGAAATCATTGTAAAATCTTTGAAATCTGTGAGGCAGCATTCAAATCTTTGCAAGAGCTTTGTAAAATCTTTGCCAGATCTTTGTAAAATCTTTACGAATTCTCTAAAAATCTTTGCAACATATTCAAAATAATAAAAGTCTTTGTGAAATCTTTCAAACCTACACGAAATATTTTAAAACTTTGTGAAATATTTATATAATCTTTGAAAAATTATTGCAATCTTTGTGGAATCTTTGGAATCTATCCGAAATGTCGACAATATTTAACTTTGTTATGAAGAAGAGAGTTTTTCTTCACATTTTCTTGTAAATTGCTGCGGTATAAAGAGTTCAAGAAAAAAAATTACGAGAAAAAATTAATCCTCGGCTAATAATGTAGTCGCTAAATTTAATTAAGCAGAAAAATTGAAAAATGCGTTTTCTACATTAGCATTAGCTTCTGGGTAGATGTGAAGGATCATTATTCTGGTGAGCGAATAATAAATCCTCTTGGGAAATTTTAATAATGTGATTATAATGAAATAATTTGTACCTATGTTAAATAAAGAAGTGAAATACTGTCCATAAAAAGGGTTTAATATCTAAAAAAAGGACTGATGAAGAGAAATGTAAAAAGTAACTTTTTCCCCTTATAATTTTATCTATTTGCTAAAGTTTATATTCGTTTCAGATAAAACTTTAAAAATGCGTTGAAATTTAAAATGTTTCAAGAAACTTAAAAAATTTAATTAAATAAGCATTCTACTGTTTGCTTCTTGTTCAAATCTCTAAGACTACTTATTGCTACTTTTTGGGGGCACACAGGGTACTTTTACAAGTAGCTATCAAAATATTGTTATAAATTTTCCGATTTGTATGAAAGTCACAACATCAACCCATTCTTTACGAGAACTAACGGAACTTTAGATTCTTTTGGGCAATAAAACTTTAGAACAAGTTTGCCCATTTTCTTCGAGTTCTGAATCTTTCAAAGTTCGTGACAAAACATGATAAATGTTTTTGTTTTAAAAAATTAGTTATACATGGTTTTAGCACTTTCAGAACTCACGGATTATGATTATTGATCCTTGGTTCACAAAAAATGCTATCCATGTATTTTGTACTAAACTGCATTCATCCAAGTTAATAGATTCAGTGATTCGATAATATTGGATAAACAGCTGGATGGTTTCTTCTATATGAACCTATTTAATTTTTTCTTCTATCTGTGGTATTTTTAAAATACAGCCTTTGTCTAATTACACAGGCCGACAAAATCAGGTCGACCCTCTGACCCAGAAACCAGAATGTACTTTTCCGAAGGTTTTTGGCATGCTGAATCCGAATCTGAGGTCCAAATTTCTCAATTGGCTTTGGTTTCCGAGATATCCTAACCTAAATGTGCAAAAACATCAATTTTTTCCTATATTTGAAGTTATGTAACATCGATTTTTTTCATTCACTCAAAAAACCACAAACGCCATTTTAAAGAATAAGTCTCGTTCTTTCGAATGTCGTTGAGTTTTATCTTTTGTTTTTGCTAAGATATCACATTTTGAAAATTTTATGTTTGTGAGTTTACCTCTGTATAGAGCAATAATTGCTGTTTTTGCACTTTTTTGCTAGGATATCTCGGAAACCAGAGTCAATTGAGAAATTTGGACCTAAGATTCTGATTCAGCTTACAAAAAATCCTTCGGAAATGTATATTCTGGTTTCTGATTCAAAATCTTGTCGGCCTGTGTTATCAAAAAGTACAGATTGTGTTCTCTCTTGTAATCTTTACAGTTCTGATGAGGCTATAATATTATAGCGAAATACATTAACACGTTTCAAAAAATAAACATTGTTTATTTCTAAACCCTCAAAACTTAAGGCTTAGTCCACTAGAAAATACGAACTTTATCACTAATTGGGTCTATAATCATCAAAAATTATTATGTCTCCATATATTGAGATGGACAGTAAAAAAGTAGGCATTATCATGCTAAAGGTTCTTTGAAAATTTAATTCTTATATTGTTTGAGAACATTGTCTGTCAGTCTGTTTATTACAGTAGTAAATAAAGCTTTTAATTCAGACTTACAGATCCATAAAAATTGGATATTGTGACGGTCTTTCTGAAAAAAATAGACTTTGAAGCTTCACAATACGTACTAGAGGTGCATTATTCAAATCTCACCTTCCAATCACTGTAGGTGACAGCTGCACCCACGCGTGCCAAGGAAAATTTATTAAGAAAAGATGGTGCTTTGCTGCTAACGAGACAACTTTGCCTAACAATTGCAATCTTGTATGAAATCATGTGTAATGAAAGAAGAATGCTGTCGAATATTAAGTGTTTGACTTCTTTTCGGGTTCCGGGTCTTTGTTATTATTTCCGTTTGAAGCCATTAGTAAGCATTGTGCACTGAACAAGAAGCACTTCTGATTTTTGTATAACTTTTGTTAAATTTAGATAACAAATTTTCATTCAAGATAATAGGATTTTCATCATATCTTTTTAGGTTGTAAAAAATGTTGTTTTTATAGCCAAAGTCGTTAAAGTGAACCTTTCACGCGTACACTAGACCCGCCAGATGTTCACTTGCCAATCAAAAATACGAGGTTGTAAGGCTATACGAGACGATATACTGGATTGAATATCGTCTGGCTTGTAAACTAAAATTTAGGTATGATGCTCTGCTGTAAATATTTTACAATTTTCAAGATTAATAATTTATCTTTAATTTCCACTGTTTCAAAGTCGATTTTTCAAAGATTTATTCCTTAGATTGCCTCATGAAATCCTTTTTTTTAGAATTTCTAAAACTTTAAATCAATAATTTCTTGCCTTTGGTGGGATAATGATCCTCTATTTTTGACAGATTGAAAAAATATTTATTCGGAGGTCGCTATGGAGATCTGTATGCCGACAACTCGACTTTTTAAAGTCTTTAAATTTTGATTAATACAATTTTAACTATCCCTCTTTTCAGATTCAGAAAATTCTTTGTGTGCGATACCATGCAACCTTTGCATCTTATTCGTTATGAACAACAATTTTTAAAGGCGGTTCAACGCCCTTAAAGTTTCGAATTTAGGATAAAGTTAAGATTTTAGAGGCAAAATTCAGCTGTAAGAAAATTTTTTAATTTATGAAACTTTCGTGAAAGATTACTTACATGCCTTACTGAAAAATTTCTACTATTTGAAAAAATGTAAGAACTTATTTTCCTACATATATAAAAATATTTTTTTCCAAAAGTCGTTAAATTATTGTTAAAGGAAAGTCTTGGGTACCTTATTTTTATATTTACTAGGAACATCAATCGCGTGCTACACGCGTGTGTTTTTTTTCGGTAAAATAATTCTTGATACAAAATAAAAATTTCGAATAACTATTTTCGTTTTTTATGTTTATTTGCTTATTGATTTTTAAGGTTATGAAAATTTAATTTTACTCACTTTATTGGGATAATTCGAAAAGATTTTTGAAAATATCAGATATGGTAGATCACAGTTTCCACAAAAAAGTCAATTTTCAACCACAAAAGATGAATTCTTGACAAAAAATGTAGTAGATGATATTTTAGCAAAACATATTTTTATTTTTAATCAAAAGTAGTTTAATGCAACTCAGGAAAACAAATTTTCAATAAAATAAATGAATTTCCCACACAAAAAAAAGATTACCAGTAAAGAAAGAACACATATTTCAACCAAATTATAATTTGAGGGGAAAAATAATTTTTAATAGAAAATTCTCTAGAAAATTCTCATATGTCAAAAAGAAGATTTCTCATATGCCAAAAACCTGCCTTGAAAATTTTTGGGATCATTTATTATTTTACAGAAATTAAACAATATTCGGAAATAATTCAAAGTTTAAACAAAGTTTAGTATTTTCAAAGCTTCTAAAATTCCTAAACATCTTTTAAACTGAATCAAATTTTGCCTAAAATTTTGTAAAATATTCTAATATTGAAAAGATTGTCTTTAAATCTTCCAGATTCTTTATTGACAATTTTAGAAACATTCTAAAATATTTTAGAATCTTCTTAAATAATCTCTTACAATTATTTTTCAACATTAAATATAATAAAAAATTTTCCCAGAAATCTCAAGATCATTTTTAGTATCTTGAAACCTTTCAAAATCCTTAAAAAGCTTCAACATTTTATTTCGAAACCTTAAAAAATCTGCATATTGTTTTAAATTTTTTAAAGTGTTTAGAAATTTTTATTTTTGTTTGACATTTTTTCAAACTTCTAAATCTTTAAAAATCATTCCAATATTTCCTAAAATGTTTGAAAAATCTTCAATACTTAAAAAAGTTTCCTTAAAGCTTTCAGATTTTTTTACAAGTTTGGAAACATTTGAAATGTTTTAAAATCTGTTTAAATTATTTTTTCAACATAAGAAATTATGCCAAAATTTTTCAAAAATTTGAAGAAAATGTTATTATCCAGAAATCTTTCCAAATCCTTAAAATACTTGAAAATTTCATTTTTAAATCTTAAAAATTGTACATATTGATTTACATTCTTTTAAATCTTTTCAAACATCAAATTACTTTTGCAAATTTTTTTAAACGTTTAAATCCTTTAAAATATTCAAATTTTTCCTAAAATTTTGGAAAAATCTGTAAAAATGAGAAAATTACCTTAAAATTTTCTAGATTCTTTTTTGAAATTTTTATTTTTCAGAATAAAAAATATCCTTTAATTTTTCCATCAATCTTTTTAAAAAATTAAGTTGAATATTTTTAACAATCTTTTAAATTATTTTAATATATAATAATATATATAATATTAATAAATAGTTTTAAATTATTTTTCAATCTTTTAAAAACTTCTAATGTTCTCTTAAATTTCTCATTTTTTAAAATAAATGTTGCAATCTTGCAAAACTGAAAATTGTGGCTTTAACATCTTCTTAATACGTTTTTTAGATTTCAGGAACTCAATTCAAATTTTTTAGAATCTTTTTAAATTTTCTCATAATACTAAATTTGCAAAATAAAAAATAACTCAATTTTCGCAAACGTATTGAAAAAAGTGGTATCCTCTTGAAACATTTCAAAATCCTTCAAGAGGTTCTTTTTTTTAATTTTCTTCAATTTTTTACGTATATATGAGATAAGATAAGATAAGAAATTGCTACCAGTAAAATAAGTAATATTTTCTGAAAGACTTATAATTTTGTTAATTTCCTAAGCGCTGAATTTGACTTCCTAATCTTAACTTGATCTGAAAATCCCAAAGTTAGGGATGTTAATACTTACCTTAAAATTTTTTTTATTTATAACTAAGAGAACTTGAGGATCACATGATACCTGATCAAGAAATTACTGTATTGTACAGGATGGGATAGTTAAAATGGTAGATGTATAACATTTTTAAAACTTTATAAATCAAAATTTTCAGAATGTAATTTCCGATTCAAGGTTATAGAAAATGAAAAAAAAAGGATCTCATGAAGCACCCTATTAACCATTTCTCGCTGATTCTGATTTAGAGAGTAACTTTTGGGAACCTCGTCTAGTTAAAAAAGAGAAGCCATAAAAACTTTTATGGTTTGGTATATAAAAGATCCAAATGGTCTTAAAAATTCCATTTCGATAGAGGTTTAATGACTTTTTCATTATTTAAGCACAGCACTTGAAATTTGGCCTTACAGCTGACTGTGGGTTTTGCTTTCTAGAAGCAGATATCAAAGTTCCAAAATGGGTTTTAAGATAAGTAACAAGATTCTGCAAAGCATAGCTCAAGTTCTGCTTTAATGATAGGATCGAAAAGATAGAGCCGGGAAAGACCCTAGGGAGGCATGCACGCCACCGACCCTTATTTCTCCAGTCTTTGTTCATCTTCAACAGGAACCTGGCGTGGTATCAGTTTATACTTTATAGGTATCTTTCCGAGTTAACTCGTAAACCCGAGGACATCGCACCGGGTGATGAAAATGCTAAACGAACCCTCTTTTTCGCCATTATTTTTTTAGGGAGCAGGAAATAATATCTCATTCAGCTGACGTTGTACCTGGAAACACATTAGGGGTGTCTGCGTTTTGTTTCTTTGAAAATTACTCATATTATTCTTATTAAAGCGAGTTTGAGGGAAAATGGACAATTGAATGTTTGGTTTGATATTAGGCAGAGTTTTAGGCAAGGGTGCGTTATGTCCTCTTGACTATTTATTATATTCATAGACAAATGTCTATGAATGGCTCTATTAGACGAAGAATGATTTACCAAGAATTTTGAGAAGACCAAATACTAGTATGAAGACGACACATCTTAAAAATAACGTAAATAAATTTAAAAATTATTTATTTGAAAGAATGGATGATATGACAGTAAGTAACATTATCTTAGACGAAGACAGGATAGACAAAATTAGGTGTTAGGTGTATGAGCCATTATCAGAAGGAAAAATTTGACAAAGCTAAAATTGCAGTATCACAGTAAACCCCAGGAATAAAATTCATTTTTAAATTGGATAAAAACGCTACAGAATATTTATTTGACATATGACATATATCCCACGTCTAGCCTAGACGACTAGACACTATTCATTTTTTAAATTGTATCACTTTATCTAAATGATTAAACCAAAAAATCTTTTTCGCTGAACCTAGACGCAGCCATTTGACATATCACATATGTCAAATATTTTCGTCGTACAAATTTGATCTTTCGTCAGATAAACATGCTGCAACGTTTTTATCCAATTTAAAGATGAAATTTATTCCTGGGGTTTACTGCGATATACCTCTGTATTTGCACCCTCTCTGCTGTACGGTAGCGAGACCTGGACATACCAGGAAAAAATGGAGAGCGATTTACGAAACAGGTGTATTTTTAGGCAAAGTGAATGGCCTGAAATGAATGATTTTGGATACTAATGGGCCCTCGTGGAGACCTTTGCTTTGTGAAAGTATTTGGAGTAAAGTATTTGGAACTTACTATAGGATTATCATTTAGTATATGTATTTTTGTGTGAACTGGGATGTATGGTGACTTTTTGAAAATTCGCCTGCGATGATCAGAAGAGAGATTGATCAGCAACTCGTGTTGGAGCGATGTTGCGAAACGATTGTTCTGTTTGAATGAGCAACACGGGAATTCAAGATTGATATAAAATTTATTATTACTTTCTTTTATCATATGAATTCCTTAATCCCCGGTAGTATACATAACGATTCTAGAGCCGGGCGAAAAACACTTACCATGAAAGGGATTTGGCTTAATGATATAATAATCATTATTCCATGTTTTTTCTTAAAGCGGTCTCCTAGAAAGTCAGGGAATTTAAAAATGGTAAGGGAACGAAAGGGAATGTTAGGAAAAGTCTGTAACAGTCAGAGAATGTTCGCTAAACTAAAGTTGAAATTTAGGGATGATTCGCAATTTATGTTTTTCCAAAATTTTCATCCCCCTTCCCATATGTAAGATACCGTAAGATTTTAGTTGCCCTTTGCCCCCCACACACATACACACACAATCTCACTTAAGTTTTATAAAGTTAGAGAATGGAAATACTTGAAAATTATGTTGATTAAATAAACGCGAATCCTTAATGAAATTAGATTTAAAAAATAAAATGTACTAATAACAAGTACGTCTCACAAGCTCGCGATTTTATAGTTTGTTTATTTCATGTTTTTTGGGGGGAATACATATTATGCTTAACAATTTTGCCTGTGTCTTATCGTTCAGAAAAAAATATAATATTATACATTATATGTCATTATATTATTTTTGGTTTGAGAATTAAACTATTTTGATAACAAATTATACCATTTGGTTGAAAATGATCTTTTTTTATTGAAAATTCATATTATCGATTTAAAAATTGAACTATTTTGTGGAAATTTCTCTTTTTGGTTTAAAGAATTCATCTAATATAGTAGAAGTTTTATCTTATTTGGCTATGAAATTAGAATGCAACTATTTGGTTGAACATTAATTTGTTTTTAGTTGAGGATTGCACTATTTTGCAGATTTTATTTTAATCCAAAGTAAAGTTCTTTCTTGAAAGTAATTAATTTATTTGGTTGATGGTTCATCATTTAAGTTTAAAAACCTTTTGTTGTTTGTTTGAAAACTGAACTATTTTTAAAAAATTCTTTCTTTTTTTCAGGTTAATTCGTTCGCTGAAAATATTACCATCCCATTTTTGGTCAAAAATCTATCTTCTTAATTTAAAAATTCAACTATTTGGTTTAAATATCTTGTATTTTGTCGAAAATCCCTCTTTTGTTTCAGTATTAATCGTCTTTGATCAAAATTTAATCTTTTTGGTTGGAAATGTAACTTTTTGGTTAAAAAATTTGTTTGGGTTGAAGATTCGTCATTTTAGTGAAAACTGTATTTCCTTGGTTAGAAATTTAACTTTTTTGTTGAAAATTCATTCAGTTTGTTAAAAAAATAATCTTCTGGGTCGAAATTTTATCTTTTTTTTAAATTTATTTCTGTAGTTGAAAATTTAACAATTTTGTTAACAAATTTTTGTATTGAAAATTCATTTTTCAAGTGAAAATTAATCTTCTTCATCGAAAATCTATTTTGTGGGTTAAAAGCTCAGTTATTTGGATTAAAGTTCAACTATTTGGTTAAAGTTTGAACCATTCGATTGAAAATGCCAATTTTTGGTTACAAATGCATTTGTTGGTTTAATGGTTTATTTTTTTTAAGTAAAGATTAATTTAATTGGTTTTAAATCCAGTATTTGTTCGGTTAAAAAATCAACTTTTTTTTAGAAAATTCTTCTGTCTTAAAATTCAACAATTTGGTTGGAAATAACTTTTTCTAAATTAATATTTTCAGGTTAAAACCCCAACTTTCACTGTCGAAAATTCTACTCTTTTGTTGAAAATTCCTTTTTTGTAAATACTTCTTTCAACTGAACATTTAATTATAGCATTGTTTGATCAATATTTACTTTGTTTGTTGAAAACTCAAGTATTTAGTTGTACCTTCGTCTAATGTGTTGAAAATTCGGTTTTCTCAATGGAAAATTTTTTTTTCGTTGAAAATTCTGTATGACTCTTGTTACTAAAATTCTTTAATATAAATTTATGAACAAATATTGGGATTTCGTAGTGACCCTTTAATTGTAAAGAGCATTCACTTGTCCCTTTGTTGAAAATGCGTATTTTACGTCTAAAATGATTAAATTGGAATGGTGTCCGGTACTTTGTGAGAAGCCATGTTACATGCTGGAAAAGGATAAAACCGAGGTTTTCGTTTCATGAAAGAGACTTCTTCTATACCTATGTGTCAACACGTTCGAGGCTTATGCACTTCTATACATAAGCTATATATGTACGTTGTCGCATAGACTTATAAATAACCAGATTTTTTTTCTAGATGGCTTTAAATGCGGCTTAGACTTGTTTAAAAGCAGATATTATTGACTCATATGAATATAATGAATATATTGAATTCATAACATCACTGTTGAGCCGAAATGCAGTGCAGTCAACCGGGGATATTATGACCTCAGGACATTACTCCAAAGAGGTTTTTTTGTTATTTGTGTGATTTTGCTGTATATCATATGAATATTTTCTAGATTTAAAAGATTTACAGAAAGTACTAATATAAAAAAGTAAAATTACACGAACTGAGAGAGCATAAATGTTGTACTACACTATTAGAAATGTTTGGAAAATTCCGACACATTTAAGATACTAAAGTAACTGAAATTTTCGAAATTAGGTTGCTGAAGACGTAATGCAGTAACTTTTACAGTAAATTTACTGAATTTTTATGTAACTTCAGAAGCGGTTTCTGAAGTTTACAAATAGTTTCATAAAAAATAATCGGCAGATTCAAGAGATTTTGTTATGACTTGTTACGGAAGAGGGGTACTTTATAAATGTGAGTAAAAAACGAACCTAGCTAACAAAAATTGTTTGTAAGTCACGGACTTTTAGGGTCAAGGAAAAGTCAGGAATATAAAGAACAAAAATCATGTAAAAGTTAGAGAATTTCTATAACTTTAAACTGTCAAGTAGAATAAATTTGAATTTTTTAAAATTTTAATTTGAAATTTTTGTATTTCGATTATAAAAGATTCTAGGTTAATAATGTTACAGGATTAAGATTCTGGTCTTTGAATCTTAATATGGTCAGGGAAAATAAAAAATTAACCAGTAGGAAATTAGAGAAAAATAAAAATGAAATTTTGCGCTAACCCTGGCATAATATTCTTGTTAGTAATTTGTTCTGCTTGTATTTATATTTATTTATTTTTGCAGTTGCTTTCTCCACGAGATTACCTTTTTAGTTATAAAATTTTATTATTTGTTTGAAAATTCAACAATTTATGTTGAAAAGATGTCCTCTTTTGTTGAAAATTCGTCTTTTTGGCTTGAAAATTTAACTAATTTCATAGAAAATTGACTTATTATTTAAAACTCATATTCTGATGCTAAAAGGTGAAACTAAAATCTTTTTTGCTTAAAAATTCAACTGTTTTTCGAAAATTTAATTTTCTTATTTGAAGAATTCCTCTATTTTACTAGAAATTGCTTTATTCCAATAAAAATGCAATGGTTTGGATTAAAATTCAAGAATTTTGTTAAAAAGTATTTTTTTGTTTTTGGTCTTTTTGATTAAAAAATTCATCTATATTAGTAGAAATGGCATCTTTCTTGGATAAAGATGCACAACTGTGTTTGTATAAAAATGCAATCATTTAGCAAAAAAAGTTATCCTTTTTTATTAAAAATCCGACTGTTTCGTTAGAGCATCGTATTTTTGGGTAGAAAATTCAAGTATTATCTTTGTAGAAAATTTACTTCTTGTTCAGAATTTATATTTTGATTGTTTAAAAGTCAAAGTAAAATCTTTTTCAGATGAAAATTCAATTTTTTTTAATTCGTATTTTCTATTTAAAAGTTCATCTGTTTTAGTAGAAATTTCATCCTTTTTGGAAAAATGCTACTGTTTGCTTGAAAGTTAATATTCTCTCTGTTTGAGGACTCAACTTTGTTTTTGAAAATTTTGGTTGAGTAAACCCCAAACTGTAATGTATAGAGACAATATTTTTCCGT
>NC_046665.1:86990689-87005473 GCF_010883055.1 Belonocnema kinseyi
TAAAAATTACAGTAAGACTATATACGAGCGATGTTTATATGTAAATAGCTATGTTATATAACATACTCAACGAATCAAATTTGAAAGAAACTTCTTAGCATATAAGATATTGGCTTTGATTATACACACTGAGAAAACTATATCGCACGAATTACAATATATATCGTAATTCCTGCGCTATATATCGTAATTATCGCATTATAATAGCGCAAAATCGTGATATCGTAAATTACAAGTTTTTACATTATATACCGCATAATTGTGCAATCTATAACGTAAGAATTTAAATTTATTACGCTATTACATTGTATTTCTTCTTTTGTGATCTCGCGAGGGTTTGAGTAGTCAGCAAGCGATCACAGAAAAATTAAAGATAAACTTTACATCGAATCCAGGTGAAAGATTCACCGGAACAAAAATTAACCTTGCCTGATAAACTTTACATGAATCGAAGAAAATTTCCGATTTTTAACCTTGCCTGGATAATCTTTTAACTTATAATCGCTATCCATTTTTATTCGAGGGGTAACGACAATTACGACGCCAACGCTATCCAGCGTCGTTTAACTTCATTAAAGTTGAGAGAAATGGTGATTCCCATCTGTCAGTTACATTTTGCGCTTTTTCTAAATGGTATTAAATAAGTTATAATTCGTCTACAATAATGTGATTTATTTCGGAGGAAAAATATCAGTAAGAAAATTTTTTTTGTGTTTTCTGTTGTTCATTCTAAATGTTTTACCGAAATGTGCTCACTCCAGCTCGAAGCAGTCGACGAGTTCAGAATTATTTTTCTAACCTCAGTGAAACTTTTACCGAAATATGTTTAATAATTAACCGTTGCAGGTGTTACCTGCAACAAATTTTTACTTTTTTTCTGTGATTGTTTTAAATCTCGTGTCCCGATTTATAGCTCGAACTCATTCATACTCTGCCTTTTTCCAATTGTTGCTAAGGACGCCGTAGCAGACGACAGCAACAAAATGTAACTTCATTTTTTTCTCTGTGATATTATTGCATTATAATATCGTACAAAGCTCCGGGACCTGATCGCACGTTATCATATTGCGCTTTCTTGCAATATAGAGGTTTTGCGATATCATTGTGCGATATCTTTTTCTCCGTGTATTTGATATAATGAGTGTACGTCCTATTATAACATAGATACATAAGAAGTCGTTTGTATTAACTTTACTCATATATTTTCTTGCTATTTATAATATTAGGACAAATATAGACTACATGTTTTATATTTAAATTAATGAACCAAAACAAAATTTAACCTCTGGGAACTTTCAGTTACAGTAACTGAAAAATCTTCAATTGTAACAGAATTTTCTGAAACATGTGCCTGGAGTTTTATGCAGTTACCGTTGCTGAAATTTCTGTTATAGTTTAGGAAAGTTTAGAAACGGTTTCTGCATAAAGCTTTAGTGACGCGTTTGTGAAAATTCCTGCAGTAATTTCTAAAAGTGCATATTTACTCAAAAATGTACCACAATAGCCTTGTTTGAGGGTATCTTCTTTAGAACGAGCGCAAGATTTTTTTCTTAGTGAAGGAAAAATTTGAATGATTGGTTTTCATCATATTTGTATTTGTAATTGTCTACTTTAGTTGTAGACAGTATGTTGCGTAAAAATGTTCGTTTTAGTACCTAATCTAAACTGTACACTCAGA
This sequence comes from Belonocnema kinseyi, assembly GCF_010883055.1. Taxonomy (NCBI): domain Eukaryota; kingdom Metazoa; phylum Arthropoda; class Insecta; order Hymenoptera; family Cynipidae; genus Belonocnema; species Belonocnema kinseyi. The sequence continues at coordinate 86,992,368 of NC_046665.1, forward strand.
AAGGTCTTTCTGAGATTTAATTGTTCGAGGGTAGTTACAATGTATATAAAAAAGTAGAGCAAAGTATTTCCTTCATAAAAAAATCTAGATGCTGTCAACATCTAATTCACAAAGTGGTATCATTCTTTTTTCTAAATTTCTTTCATGACGAAGAGGATTCCGCTTAGCGTCAGGTTATCGTGAATTAAATCTAGAAAACGCGATCCAAAGGTTAGCCCATTAGCATTTAGATAACGTATCGCAGGAAGTCTTGAAAAGTCCTGCATAAATTCACCTAACGAAAGCTGAAAGCTGCCGGAAAGGAAATAGTTTTCGCAAGAAGGAACTGACTTTGTAGTGCACCAAGAGTAGCACAAATTCGTAGGTCGTTTCTTTGCGACTATAATATTATTACGTAGCTCCTAAAACTTTATCTGAGTGTCTTGAGACTTTCAAGAATCTAATAATCGCAATTTCTCCGACTCACTTCGATTTATTACTGTCAACTTAGGTTTTGGCAAAAAATGTTCTGAAGGAACTTTTCAAAATGTCTTTTCCCGAACCAAAAAGAACACTCAGCGAAATTTTCTTTGTGCTTGAAGGATGCTTCTTGACACAAATAGAATTTTCTCTTAAATTTTAGGGCAAAGGAATTTGATTTGTCGGAAAAAGAATCTTTTTTTAGCAAACATTATTCTTTTACGAAAAACTTTAATTAATCTTGCACAAAAACTGTATAAAAAATATATGCAAATGGTGCAAAACAATACAGCCAAGAGGAAAATGCTTAAAAATGTTTAAAAATTTCTTCTGAAATTTCGTGCCAAAACCTGAGTCAGCTTAGGTTATTTTTCTAGGGGAAGGCTCAATTGTTATTACTATATAATACTTTAATATGGTTTGTATGTATGGCTAATGATTCATTTTTTTTGTTTGTTTCAGGTAAGTGCAACTATTAGATACAAAACCAGTCATAGTCAGTAAGTACATTCTTTATAGTATGGGCATGCTTTTAACTTAGTGGCCATTTTTAAACAACGTTATTAATTATGGGTTATTAACGCCTTCCAACTGATTAATTCTGATTTTTCATAAAAATAGGAGAATAAATTTAATTTAATAAAATTAATGTAAATACCAAAATATAACTCAATATGGAACGCTTTAAATTCGTAAGCTTTAAAGACGAAATATATTGCATTTTCAGCAAAATATGTGCATTTTCAACCAAGAAATCAATTTTTATCAAAAGGGATGAATTCTTCGGCCAAATAAATAAGTTAACAAAATAACTGAGATTTTAATCGGATTGTTAAATTTTCAAGTCAAAAGGACGAATCTTTGAGAAGGCTAATAAAGCTAGTAGTAAGAAAGTAGGTTTCTCAAACCGACAACTTGAATTTTCATCAAAAAAGTTATTTTGTATCAAAAAAATCTGACTTCTCTCCCATAGAAGAGGAATTTCTATCAAAAGATGAATTTTCAACTAAATGCATGAACTTCCCACTAAATAATTGAATTTTCAACTTATGAAGGATATATTCTTCATAAAAAAACGAACAGTTAAATCATAAGATAAAAAATTTAATTTCTAACAACAAAAAATGAATGTTGAATATGAAAAATTAACTTTGAGCAACAACAAAAAAAAACGAACTTTCGAGCAAACTTCCAACCAGATGAATTCCACCAAATAGACGAATTAAAAAAAAGCAGTTGAATCCTACCAAAAGATGAATTTTCAACATACAAGATTAATTTTCTAGAAAATACATGAATTTTGTACCAAGTAGTTGAAATTTTTTACTTATAAAGGATACGATTTCTACCAATAATGCAATAGTTAAATTTTCGAACAAAAATTATTTTACAACAATAATAAAAAACAGCTTTTCAACAAAATAATTGAATTTTCCGGCAGAGTTGCATCTTAAAACAAATGGAATCTTTAACAAATATTTTTAATTTGAATAAATTAGTTTAATTTTCAACCAAAGAAGATAAATGTTAAAAAAATTAATTTACGAAAAAAAATCCACCAAGAAAATTGATGTTCTACCAAAAAAGACGAATCTTCATCAAAATTGTAGAAATTTTACGTAAAATTATGAGTTTTCAACTATAAAATTAATTTTATATCAAGTCGTTATAGTTTCTAATAAACAGTTCACAAATATATATATATATAAATAGTTATAAATTTTCAACAACAAAAAATTCCACCATGAAAATTGGTGTTTTACCAAAAAGACGAATTTTCAATAAAACTATAAAAATTCTACCCAAAAACATTATTTTCTTACAAAATAATTAATTTTATACTAAATTATTCTATGTTTAAAGAAATAGTTTAATTTTGTACAAAACAGTTGAATATTTAACAAAAAAGTTAATCTACAAAAATATAGGTGAAAATTAAATTATCCATTTAAAACTAAAATTACTGTAAAACATAAATTTGCAACCAAAAATGCAATAATTAAATTTTCAGTTCCAAAATTTATATTCCAAAAAAAAAATATAACAAGTTTTCGACAAAAAAGATAAATTTTGAATCAAAGAGATAAGCCGTAAACGGAAAAAAAGAATATTTACGAAGTAGTTCAAGTGACAACCTCGTTTGTTCACTTTTTTAACAAAAAAGATGACTTTGAGCAAAAAAGTTTCATTTTCAACAAAATAATTAAATTCTCAACCAAGTTTTAGAAATTTTAACTAAACAAGATGAATTCCGAAACAAAAATATGATACTAGAATTTTCAAAGAGAACTAGTTGGAATTTTTTATTGCGTTTTATTAATTTAGTATGCATTTTAGCTTATAAAACGAAAAAATGACGAGAAAGGGGAAGATTCCTAAAAATACAGAATGAAGAGAATTCTTTGTTGACAGTTTTGACACAAAAGTATATAAAATGCGAGCTATTCCTATTTTGCCTTTTACGTTTTCTGCTATATTGGAACGGAGAAATGCTTCAATCTCCGTGAAATTGAACGAAGTTTGAGTTTCGAGAGTTCGAAACCTGTCGCCCTAATATATTTTATTTTTTTCTTTCACATAATGAATTTTACATTTTCGTGTGTAAAATTACCGGCCGAATTGGAATATCACAACAGCTTCAATTGCAAAATTCATCGCTAGGTGGATTCTTACAAATTTTCGTAAACTTGCTCTGATACACGAGGGTCCTTTTATTTACATCCACCAGAGATGTAAAATTCAATAGATTTTTCTTACAGTGTAAATTCGCTAAAATCGGTAACGTCGTTTATGGGCAGCCCCTTAGGGACCAGGCCACTATATAAATTTGTCTCGAAAAATAAAAAAAATGACTTGATTCATGTGGATTATTCAGATATTCATTTAAAATTCCGTCCATACTGCAGCAGGAAATTTGCATAGGTGTAGTTAATACTTTTATTGAGGATCCACTAGCCTGGTTTCCTGAAAGGCGTCGCGATACTATTTTCTCCCGAAGTGCGAGTCCAATGCAGTGCAAATGCAAATGCACCCTCGGGACTTTGAATCTGCATCCAATCGTCGTGCAATTTTAAGCATGATACGAGGAACCAACTTTCGGCGTGACTGCGGGCTTTATTGCGACCGAGAACCAGGTCGTAGCTCCGGTATTTCAAACTTTGCACTTATTTGTTGTTCGGCTTCGCGAGGTTACATAATATTGCCAGCTGTTCAGCTGTATGCAAAATTATTGCTTCACCATCTAAACTACATATTATTCACACCATACTACACATGTATGGGAATTACCGCCTCGCAGTCATTTGCATTTACAAGGCATAGAGAACCATTAACGCAGCGTATACCCATTATCCATGAGTTGTTAACTAAAGGGTCGTCTATAAACTGGGGGTTATGTTAGAACCAATTTCGGGTTCCTGAAAAGTTAATAACAAAAAGGAAGCCAAAACGATTAATTTGTTCCAAAGGAGACTGAAGTTGGTTATCCAAAGAAAACCCAATTTTAATAGGGACTTCCCTGCTGGAAGTAAAAAGATAGAGATCCTACCTTTCTGAATAATTTTGAATCTTTATGACAGAAAGAGATAAAGAAAATGTATCCTATTCTATATCTTTGTTCAATCTGAATTTGTGTCTTTTTTTCAATGACGCCTTTTTTATCTCACCCTATCCTTCATCTATCCACGTCATTCTTTTTCTATCTCTCTGTTAATCTAAATTCCTGTCTATCATTTTCAATCTCCTTTTCTTTATCCTATCCTATCCTGAATCTATGAGCGTTAATATTTTTCTTTCTCTCCGTCAATCTCAATTTCCATTTATCTTTTTTAATCACCTCTATCTCATCGTATCCTACACCTATTAACGTATATTTTTTCTGTCGCTTTGTCAATATGAATTCACACATATCTTTTTAAATACTATCTTCTCTATCCCATCCTATCCTTTGCCTATCCACGTCAATCATTGTCTATCTATTTTTCAATATAAATTCACGTCTATCTTTTTCAATATATCCTTTTTTGTATCTTATCGTGTTTTACATCTACCAACGTATATCTCCTTCAATGCCCTTTTTTCTATCTCACCCTATCTTTTATCTATGAACGCCAATATTTTTCTATCTCTCTGTGAGTATAAATTTACGCTTATATTTTTCAATCCCCTCTTCTGTATATCATTCTAACCTTTCATCCTAACCATTCATGTGATTCATATCAATTTTCTATCTGTTGATATTTCAATCAAAGATGATTTGAATTTTAAATCAAAAAGAATGAAAGATAACTTTTCGACCATGAAGGATAAATATGAAATATAAAGGAACTTTCAACTGAATTATTGGCTTTTCAACAAAATAGTTAAATTTTTAAACAAAACAAATGAGTAAACTTCAGCAAAAGAGTTGTGTTGAAGCTAAAAAGTCGATTGTTTTAATAAACAATCGATTTTTGTACCCGAAAAGATGAATTTTCAGCAAGAGGTTTTTTATTGATGAAAAGTAATGATTTTTCTAGCTAATAGTTGAATTTTTAATTAAAAAGATAAGTCTTCAAGTAATAATGGAGTAATTACATTTTAAGTTTCAGAAATTACAGCTGCATTTTCAGTTTAAAAAAACTAATTTTCAACAACAAAATAATTTCTTACCACTGAAATGCAACCAACAGAGATAATGTGAATTTTCAGCCAAAAAGTTAATTTTCTACCAAGTAATTAAGTTTACAAATGAATAGTTTAATTTTTAAGTAAATAGTTTAATTTTTCACCAGATAGTTAAATTTCCAACTAGAAAAGATGAACTTTAACAAAAAATAAAATAGTTACATTTTTAGTTCAAAACATTTATCCTCGGCCAACAAAGACAAGTTTTCAATCAAGAAAATTAATTTTTTATCGAAAAAGATGAATTTATTCCAAAATACGTAGACTGTCAACCAAACAGTTAAATTTTCTATTAGAAAAGATCAATTAAATTACATTTTTATTCAAAAAATTAGTTTTTAACTAATGTAATCGAATTTTCAAGACTTTTTAAAATTTTCTACCAAAAAGATGAATGTTAAACTAAATTTTTTGTCTCTAACTACGAAAAAAATATATTATTTTAAAATTAGTTCAACTTCCGACCAAGGGGTTGAATTTTCACACAAAATATATGCAGACTCAACGAAAAATATAATTATTGATATTCTAATTATGAAATATGTTAATTTTAATTTTTTTAAAACAGTTAAATTCAATACAAAAATACAAAATTCAACAAAATAATTATACCTGATGTTAGTTTTTTCTCTACTTATAAAGATCGGGTCAACATCGTAACTCGAAACAGACGAACTTTGTACCAAGATTAAGTTTTTAACAAAAAGACGAATCTTCAAAGAAAATACATTAATTTTCAACTATAAAAGATCAATTTTCAACCAGAAATGTAATAGTTAAATATTTAGTTAAAAAAATTAATTAAATTAAGTATTTTAACTTTTAACCAATTAGTTACATTTTCCACAAAAAAAGATGATTTATCAACCAAATGCAAATTTTCAATCAAATAATTAAATTTTTAACCAAATAATGGAATTAGTAACCAAACGAGATTAATTTCGAATCAGAAACATAATTAAAATACTTCAATTACGCATGAAATCCTTTGAAATCCCGTGACTCGTTTTGAAATATTTTAAAATCCCTTAAAATCTCTCATAACTTTTCAGAATCTCTGAAAATGCTTTAAAATCGCTTAAATTTTTCTAAGCTCCTATAAAAATCCCGTATAATCCTTTAAAATAAATGGAAACCCGTTCGAATCTCTAAAAATCCTTTAATTTTTGTGAAATCTTAGGAGATCCCTTGAAGTCGTTGTTGAAATACCTTTAAAATTCAATGGAATCTTTAAAATCCACGGGAATATTTCGGAATCCCTGAATCCTTTACAGTACATAAAAGCCACTAAAATCTTTTAAAATCTTATGAAATCGCTTAAAATCCTTTGAACTCGTGTGAAATCATCGAAAACCCTTTCTAGCTCTTAAAATCCTTTGAAACCTTTGTAAGTCTTTTGAAATCCCCTGAAACTTCCTGCAATTTTTTTATTTTTTTGAAACACCTTGTGATTCTTTTAAATACTTTACCGCCTTAAAATCTTGTTCACAATAAGGAAAGGAATTGCAGGAAGCAATAATGGGGGTGGGGGGGGGGTATAGATTTTTAGATCAATCCAGAATCCCTTCGGTGTTTATTAAAATAACACTTTCTTTCCACAACACTGCTCCGAACCGGGTCGCTGATCAATCTCTAGCGATCACCCCAGTTGAAGAGCTTCACAAAGTCATCATGTAAAGCTCTCCACTCGGGCCCATTAGTGTATTGAGTGAAAAAAAGATCAAATTTTACGTAAGAAGGCTTTAAAGGCGGATACAGGAGGGGGCCAAAAATCTTGCGTATCCTTACAATAGGAATTTAAATGTGCGTGATCGTGGTTGTGAAATCGTGTTAAATTTCCTATACCAAAGGGTTATTCTTTTGTAGGGCGAGCCTAATTAACGTTAAAGAGGGGTCGAAAGGACCGGCCAGATGGAGTTTATCTAGACGGAACTAAATTTCAGCAGTGCGGTCGAACCCGCGGGTATTCTCAGAAATTCTCAACAACAAATGTATAATTCCCTCGGAAAGAGGCAAAAAGGTCAACAGATTTAATGAACAAAGGTATAATTTTACAAAAGTTATTTCTCCATAATAGAAACATTTGCTTAGTAAATGTTCTAAAGAGGACGGAGACAATAGAATGCAATTAAAGCAGGGAAAACAATAATTAACAAAAGTAAAATACATTTTTCTAGAGTCGGTCTCTGTACATTTTTATATTTATGTAAATTCTAGAAGGTTGCGAAAGACTCGCTGCACCTTTAGTAATTTACATTGCAAATTTCCTCGCAATACCAAATGAAATTGTCGCTCGCTTAATGGTTAGCTATTTAATTAAGTAACTTCCATAGCGAAGCTTCCATTTATATGTATACGTCTAGACACTACATATATCCGGAAGGACCCTTTAAAATTGGTGCTTCTGGCAGGGTTATCATACTCAAGCATCTCCAAAACGAGATCTACTTTCAGGGTAGCGGAAAAAAATGTGTCCTTAAAAAAGTCAGGTAGATAGGTCTCAAGTACGAGAATTATTCATCAGATATTAATGGCTCGTCACTTTTTTGTTTGTTTATAATTAAAAATATCTGCCCGCCACGCGGGCACATTCTCATCGCGCGCGCGGCTCGCAAGTTTAAGCGCACCTAGGGCGTGCAACTTTTGATTCTCGCGCTTCGCGCTCGATTATGTATTTACCTCGCGCTACGCGTTCGGTCTTTATATTTTCGCACATTCTTGCGTAAACATTTTAAAATTAAGACTCAAAACATCCAACACTGTAATTTTGTAATTGTGAATTCTCTTTCGTTAAAAGAGAGTTTGAGCGCACCTACGGCACGCGACTGTAGACAATCGCACTCCGCACTTGGTCTTTGCATTTCTTCCGCATTCGGGCACAGACCTTTTAGAATCAAAGGTGAACGGACCAAGAACTGTAATTTTGTGATTTTGAACACTCTTTTGTTAAAGCTCTTTTGGCTTTAACGAACGCATTCTCATCACGTATCTCGTGCCTTTCACTCGATTTTGTATAACATGTCAACTTTTCTACATTGTACACAACACTTTTATATCAATTATAATACATTTTTTATGTAACTCTGCCTGGGATTACTTATTAAAAAATTGAAAAATAAAAAGCAAATTGTATTTGTCATGATTATTTTTGTATTTGTTTCTTATTTTGCTTTAAATTGTATTCTAAGCTGCTCTGAAACATGTATCATTTCAATAAATGTATATCATTACAATTCATAATATGCATAAAAATTGAATCATACTAATTCTTATTTCCTTGTTTTTATGATTTTTTATTTTTAATGTTTTTTACGATTAAATAAAAACTACTGCGCATCTGCATAGGGTCTAATACAGGAACCTATATAGAGTCCTATATAGGAGCCTATGTCCTCTTTCGTCTTGTCTGTACTTTTTCCACAAATTTAATTTTTTAATTTTTAATCTGATTATTTACTAAAAAAAATCTACTCGTCCTATCGAAAAATGATTGATAATAAATTGATAGATCTGTTTAGGCGGGCAACTTTTGTCTGTTAATTTTAGTGTATTTTAGTGTATAGCTCTTTTTTAGATGAAGTTTTTTCTCATTTTTTTCTTACCTTGTGTCGAAAAGTGAATCATTATGAATTTGTACTTTTTTCCAGTGCGTGTAATTTGAGCTTTTTCATTTTTGTCGTATCTTGCGTAGGTGAATCAAAAAATAGAATTTGTGGATTTTTTATTTTTTGTTGGTAGGATCAAAGTTGGAATGTTCAACTTTTCGACCAAATTAAATAAGTTGTTATCATAATCCTATAGGGCCTTCAAAAAGCAAAGTTTTTCTTCTTTTAACTTTTTTTCATATTATGTGTTAACGGCTTAAAATGTTCATTTTAGTATTTTTTTTTTTGGATTTTGAAAATGCCCTAACTCTGATGATTTTCTATTTATAGAAAAAAAGCATAGGGATAAATTGTTTGAGTTTTTGAGTACTATGAACAACCGTACATAGAATTTTTAAATCTTGAAAAAATGTGGTTTCAAACATTTTTGGTACGATCGAATTTGGAATTTTCAACTTTTCGACCAAATTGAAAAAATTGTTATCATGATCTTGTAGGAATTTCGAAAAGCATAGTTTTTCTTCTCCTGACTTTTTTACGCATCATGCGTTGTTTGGCTTAAAATGTTCATTTTAATTTGTTTCTTTTTTATTTTGAAAATGCTCTAACTCTGGTAATTTTTGATTTTTCAAAAAAAGTCATTAGGATAAATTGTTCAACTTTTTGAATACTATAAATAACCGTACAGAGAATTTGTGAATTTTCTAAAAAGCTAACTAAAAAATATTCAAAATGTGCCCACTTTTTGAATTTTCATCCAAAATGGCTGGCTAACGAACTTCACCTTTAGTTTAGGACTCTAAACGAGTGTACCAAAGGGCAATCTAATAGATTAATTTTTTCGAAAGTTATCGTGTTCACAGACAGACACACAACAGGTAGACATACAGACAGACACATTCGTAAAACCTGTTTTTCGGTTTCAGAGGTTCTCAAAACGTGGACATTTGACAAAAAGTGGGGGAGTCAAATTTTACACAAATCTAATACCTTCTCTGATGAGAATGTAAAAATATTAGAATTAAAAAAAATTAGGAGTGATTGGCAAAAACTTGTCAGATAACTCACAAGCTGCGTCGCCAAATCTAGGAACTAGGAATTAGGGTAGCCTGCATCTAGCATGCTCAAACACGGGATGCGTGAGTCAGCAGTCTTTGAGAGTTCGAACCCTCCGACTGCGAATTTATAAAATATATAAATTAAATCCCAAAAATAAAATTTTTCATTTTATATTCAAGTCCGTAAAAAAGTTCGAAATTTGTCCTTACATTTCTCATAGAGATAAGATTCAATATTTTTTTCTTTCACGTATCCGAGACTTCGCTACAAATTTTTTCCGTGTAGGTCAGGGCAAACCTGGAAATCAGAAAAAAGTCAGAAGATTTGATTGGTCAATGCAGGGATTTTTAAAAAAATTTTGCAAAATTCAGAGAATTTCTATAAGTTACTTTAAATAACTGTCAAAGATAATAAATTTGAAATGTTGATATTTTATTTTGAAATGGTTTTATTAGGTGTATAAAAGATTCTATGTTATAATTTTTTCAAGGCTAAGACTCGGGTGTTCGAATATTCATGGTCAGAGAAAATAAAAAATTGGTCATGGAAAAATTCGGAAATTTTGGAAACGAAGTTGTGCAGCCACCCTGATATTATTATTTTTTAGTAATTTATTTCTTTCTGGAATGAAAAATTAAACCATTTTGGTAGAAAAATTTAATTTATGTTAAAAAATTCACCTATTTTAACAAAAATTATATATTATTTTTTTTTTATTAAAATGAAACTTTTTCGTTGAAAATCAGTCTTTTTTGTTAGGAATTCAACCATCTTATCAAAAATTAGTCTTTTTTGGATGAATTCAACTTTTTTAAATTTAAAATTCAAATCTGTTAAGTTAAAAAATAGTTTTTGTACTAAGCATTTAACTATTCTAGTTCAAGATCCATCATTTTAGTTCAAAATTATTTCTCTGTTTAAAGTTTGTCTTATTTTGTTGAAAATTAGTTTTTGTTTTAAAATTACTCTTTTAACTGAAAATATAACTTTTCAATTTTGTGTTGAAAATTCATATTTTTTTTAGTAGAAAAATTGTCTTCTTAGTTTGAGAATTCATCTTTTTTGTTTACAAATGCAACTGTTTGGTTGAAACTTAACTTTTTTTTAATTTATATTTTGGCTTGAAAGTTCCATAATATTTATGAAATTTTTTTCTATTTTAATTAAAAAACACTTATTTTGTGAAAATTCTTCTTTTTAGTTGGAAAATTCATCATTTTAGTTAAAAATTCATGTTTTTGTTGAAAATTCATCTTTTCAGGTTGAAATATCAACTGTATTCTACAAAATTCGTCTTTTCTGTTTTAAAATTAAACTATTTAGTTAAAAATGGTTTTTTCTTCATTACAAATAAAAAAATTGTATTGCAAATTTAATTTTTTTATTTTTAGTTGAAAATTGATCGTTTTTAGTAGAAAATTCAACTATTTCTCTGAAGCTTCATGTATTTTAATAAAACTTAATTGTGGAGGGGGGATTAATCTTTTTGATTGAAAATTCATCTATTTAGTTTTAAAATTTATCTGTTTTGGTAGAATATTCATTTTTTGTTGTGGAAATATCAACTATTACCTTTTTTGTTAAGTATTCATGTTTCTAGGTTGAAAATTGAACTCTGCTTAAAAATTTAATTATTTTGTTGAATAGTCGTTTTGTTATTGTTTAAATATCATTTATTACATTGCTGTTGAATATTCAACTGCCTTCTACAAAATTTGCCCCTTCTCGCAAATTCGACCATTTGGTAGAAAAATTTGTTATTGCAGGATGAAAATTCAACAATTTGGTTATAATATATACTATTTTGTTGAAAATTAAATAATTTTGTTGAAAGTTAAATTGTTTTATTTTAAGTTCGTCTTTTTGGCTTGATAATTCATCTTTGTTCGTTGAAATAAATATAAAAATTTGGAATATTAAGAAATAAGCTTTTGCAGTTACCCTGACTTTTTCTTTTCCTTTTTATATCCAAGGTATTTTTGAAGACCAGTATAATTTTAAGGAATTGATAATGTGAAAAAGTGAATTTTGCTACATGGTGACTATAATTGTCGAAGTCTTGGTTGCAATTTATCAGCGAGCTGACAAATGAACTAAAACACTAAAGGATCACGCTCACCCTCGCCGTAGCAGACGCTTGAATGCTATAAATCTCTTTTTCTCTTGAGTTTCTCGAACGCAGTGTGCCCTCTTTTAGTTGAACTTTTTCTTCGCGAATGGGCGAAAGAACTAACTTTCTGCACTAATTACGATTCCATCTTTATTACGTATGCACAAGAGACACTCTGTCTAGCTCATAATGAGCTCGGGAATATCTTTCATTTTCGAATATCTTTGCATCCCACACTAATTCAATCTTATATTTAGTATTGTTTCTAACTAAACCAGTGCAAAAAATGATTCGAACATAACTGATGCCCAATTTCAGGCGCGTCATAATTATTGTTTTTCTCTAGATCTTTGCAAAGTGATTTAAACATCATTATTGTCCAAATGCAGAGGCGTCGAAAGCATGGGTTCTAACTAAAATTAGTGCACTGTAAAATATTCGAATCGCCCTGATGTCCAAATTAAGGCGCGTCGAAAGTAATGTCTCTAACCAGGACTGTGCAAAGTGATACTAACATAATTGGTGCCCAAATTCAGAGGCGTCGAAAGTATTGTTTCTAACTAGGACTAATACTCTGCAAATTATTCTATCAGTAATGATGTGCAAATTCAGTCGCGTAGAAATTTTGTCTAATTAAGACTGTGCAGAGTGATTCGAATCAAAATGATGCCCAATTTCAGACGCATCAAAAATCTAGATTTTTGAAGCTATTCGAAAGACTTTAGAACTGCCCAATTCGAATTGGATTTTTCTTAAAGAAGCAATGTAATATGGCTATAAACTGGGATATATTGGTAAGTTCTAGTGCTTTGATATTCCAGAACACGTTCAGTGCTCCACAAGGTGCACTCTCAATGCATCATGTCCACCAACCAATATCGGCTTTTAAACTCCTCCTTCTCAGAACTTTTGCTTTAAATCACGCCACAACAATCGAAGTGTATTAAACTCTCCATCTTACTCTCATGAACATGGACCAAAGGAGGCCAGAAAAGGAACTAATTCAATTTATTATTCGCATCTATTTGAGTGTTTTGAAATTCAGAAATTTGCCAATCACAGGGATCACAATTCGTCTCGTTTAAAATTGAAACATCCTCTGAAACACCTACCAGGTGTATACATATGAAACCGGTATTGCCATCTAGGGGCCAGTAGGCACACTTGTAGGCACTGTCGGAACTTACCATTTGTGCTAATTGGCGTAT